>NC_143489.1:53433770-53586526 GCF_027475165.1 Benincasa hispida
CACTGTTTGACTTGCTACTTCTTTCCCCTCGTTTTCCCAATTTCTGCCCATTATTATTGTTTGTAGTTTCCTTGAAAGGATGTTATATTGGACTCATCTAATTAAGCATTTCAGATCTGTGATATGGTGACCGTAGCTCGCCTTTTGAACTTGACATTGGTTGTCCCAGAACTTGATAAAACATCTTTTTGGGCGGACCCTAGGTATGTTCATTTTCTTGCAATCTGTGATTTGGGTACTTTCTTTTACAAAAATTGCAGTATGTTAACACTGAGCTCTCATACAAAAATTTTGATGACATATTTAATGTGAAGCATTTTATTGATTCACTAAGATAAACTCAACAGCCACTTAAAGTATAAAAGAATCACCCTCGAGCCATTTCAAAAATTGTAACTTGTAAGAGGATACCTATAACCTCACCACTATTAATAAGATTGACTTATGCTATAAATTTTATCTTGAATGCTTTTAAAGTCTCGATAACTAATGTAGTAATAGTTCAAATTGTTAACTCAAACTTTTATATTTTTGAAGTAGGCATATTCATATTATTCTTTTACATTACATGCGTATGGAGACTTTATGTCTTAGTGCGTTTTTGTAGAGGCGTAAGCCTCTCAAACCTTTCATGAGAGGTGTGAGTCTCTTTTAGTCAAAGGACGCGTAAATCTAGAGCCTTGTCTTGAGACAAGCCTCAGGGAATAAGTTACTATAGTCTTTTAAAAGATTGATATTGAATAGGTTTCCAATGTTCCTTGAGAAAGTGTTGCATTGTAGGCTTATAAATTATTTCTATTGTATGGTGTTTCTTAAAATTCAAGTGAGGCATGTAAATTGAAGTAAATGTCAAAGCCTTAAAAAAATGACTGATGTTCCTACAAATGCATACTTGCGATGCCTAATTATCTTAATTTGTTTCACTTTCAGGTGGAATCAATTTTAGACAAAAATAATTTCTCATTGGAAGAGCTTCTCGACGAAGAAAAAATAATCCAAGAATGCAAAGCCCTCAACAGTTGTTTAGTTAACTTGTAGGACACTTTCTCCATTATATCATTTGCTTGTTCTATTACTATTGATCTGATTCTTTTTGCTATCATATATGGTCTATTTCAATATTTTTCAATGTCCTTGTCTTATGAGCTTGGGTGTTAGAATTGTATCATATATGATTAATATGAGCAGAATGGGTCTTTATGATTCACTCAGATATTTTAACGGGCAATTCTTTTTGCCTTCAGCCTACGGGACAAAGCTCAGGTGGAACATCTGTTGCGCTACATCGTTGAAGAACCTCCAGAGGATGCTGAAAGCAAACGGGCATGCTGAAAACATTGTTTGAAGGTAGGTGTTTAATTTATGTTGTATAAATTTATATGTTCAAGGTATGGCTCTCTGCTAGAAGTTAGGTTTAAGAGAATTTTGTTTTAGAACTTGATATTGTTCTTGTGTATTGTGATGTGTGTTTTCTTAACTCATATCCTAACTTCAATTTTTCTTCTTTGCAATAAACTTTCAGGAACTATTGACATGGATCTGATTACCATGAGAGTATCGGCAAGAGAAAGGATGCGAAGGGAGAGTTTATTATCGGTAACTCGCAATATTATCATGGAGAAAATGCAGCTTGGAGGATCCTCCATGTGCCTGGCCGAGGTCTACTGCTAACTTTTAATGTGTGTAGTAACTTTACTTGTTAAGTTGAAGTTAAATTCTAAATCTTTCCAATGCTTCTGTAGTTGCTGGATGTGCTGAAGAAGAAGAATCTTGATAATGAAGTCCAGCTCAACAACGTATATTACATCTTTTAATCTCTCAAACCTTCCCAAATTTGTAGACAAATAAAATTGTGTTGCCCTTACACGGAAGATTCGTTTGCCCTTGTAAAATCATAATCTTTGTATTACTTGTAATTTGTGTTTTCAAGGCCTTAATTATTGTACGCCTTTTAAATTATAATTCTATAGCAGAATTTACGGATTAAATGTAATAGATTTACAATCCATAGATGAATAATATGTCATAGCCATAGCGTTCGATGATGATGTCTCATGTATATTTTTTTATCGAAAAAATGGATTTGGCAAGAGAAATTTAAAAAACAGACAATAATTGATAAAACGGACAGATTCAGGCTTCAATGTCGCGTGAGAATCAATAAAAAAAAAGGCTTTAATGTCGGTTGCAACCGACATTGAAGGCTATGTTATTGGTGTTATTGAAGCCGACATTAAAGGGCTTTAATAACACTATCTTTAATGTCGGTTGCCAACCGACATTAAAGCTCGAATTTCTTCTAGTGTCTGGTTATAACCAGTTTTTGGTTGACCCAGAAGATCAGGAAAAGACAATATTCACTTGTCCCTTTGGAACGTTCACATTCAGACACATGCCTTTTAGGCTTTGCAACGCATCTGAACATTCCAAAGGTGTATGATGGAAATTTTCTCTGACTTCTTAGAAAAGACCGTTGAAGTTTTCATGGGCGATTTTTCAGTCTTTGGAGACTCATTCCAATCATGCTTAGATTACTTGGAGGCCATCCTCGGTCGATGCGAGGAAACAAATCTTGTGCTGAATTGGGAAAAATGTCACTTTATGGTGACTAAAAGAATTGTCTTAGGCCACAAGGTATCTGATGCTGGGTTGGAAGATGATGAAGCCAAGATAGATGTCATAGCTAAACTTCCACCACCATCAAATGTCAAAGCTCTATGAAGTTTTCTAGGACATGTTAGCTTCTACCGAAGGTTCATTAGAGGATTTTCTCAAATTGTGCGACCTCTTAGCGCATTATTAGAAGTGAACCGGCCCTACGATTTCAATGACGACTACTGCGACACGTTTGAAACATTGAAATATGCGTTGACTACAGCTCCAGTACTGATAGCACCGTATTGGATGCAATGTTTTATTCTCATGTGCGACGCGAGTGATGATGCAGTAGGTACTATGCTGGGGCAGAAGAAAGGAAATTTGATACATCCCATCTCTTATGCATCCAAAACACTGAACGACTCTCAGGAACACTACACAACAACAGAAAAAGAAAAGTTGACTGTAGTGTTTGGCATCGAGAAATTTAGATCTTATTTAGTTGGTGCATCTGCATCCATCTATACAGATTACTCAGCCATAAAGTTCCTGATGAGTAAAAAGGACGCGAAACCAAGATTAATTAGATGGGTGCTACTATTGCAGGAATTCAACATAGATATTCAGGACAAAAAGGGGACTGAGAATCAAGTGGCTGACTACCTGTCCAGATTAGAAAATCAGGAAATTCAAGACCAAGAAAATGAAATGAAAGATTCATTTCCTGATGAAAGCTTGTTCAGAGTTGAAGGCAGGGAACCTTGGTATGCAGACATAGTTGATTACTTAACTACCAAGCAATTTCCTGAGAACTTCAACTCTTAACAAAAGAAACGGTTAGTACATGACAACAAATTTTATTTTTGGGATGAACTGTTTCTCTATAAACAAGGCCCCGACTCCATTATATGTCGATGCGTTCTGAAGGAAGAGACACAACGCATCTTGGCTAGGTGTCATGACTCTCCTTACGAAGGACATTTTGGAGGGCAAAGAACCACTGCGAAGATTCTTCAAAACGGATACTTCTGGCCCACCCTCTTCAAAGCGCAAGGGAGTATGTTCGCAAGTGCGACCCTTGCCAACGCACCGGAAATATCTCATCAAGGGACGCAATGCCCCTAAACAATATTCTTGAAGTTGAATTATTTTATTTTTGGGGCATTGATTTTATGGGACCTTTTCCCCTGTCCTGCGGTCAATAATATATCCTACTTGCGGTCAACAATCGATCTTTAGAGCTGTGCTGTGGTACCAAGAAGAGCAGAAGGGAAGAGAACCACCATCACCGCCGATCAAGGAGCGGAGGAAGCCGAGCTCGAGAGAGACACTTTGTCGAATTCTTATACAGGTGATTGTACACAACTAGAATTGAGCCAAAGAGCCAAATAGGCAGTTTAAAATTTAAAATTTTGCTAACAAAAAGTTGAAACCTATTTTAGAAAAGAAAAGGTCTTTTTCTATTAAAGTCATAAAAGAAAGGATTACTAAATTTTAGTTTATTTAATGGCCAAAACTAGTAGAAAGGTGATATCAAACTCTCAATTCCTCTTCGCCCTACATTGGCTCGGTTATCCGTCTAAGATATACCTAACTTGCATTGGAGAGAAACAATTTTAAGACAAGGGTGCCTTTTTAAACTCACTCACACAAAATGTAATGGATATTTCTTTTACCTAGAGAGATAACTTTCACACTCACACCATAGGGAACCTATTGCTTTTTTCTCGGTGGCCCTAACTAGACACGATGGAGGTAGCTCTTTTTACTTCTATCCATGCACTCACATACACGTTAGTGAAAGTTATGTTATTTTTGTTATATTTTGCAAATTTTCTTTATTTCTTTTTATGCTAGCTATTTTATAATAATTATTATTTTTAACACTAGGCCCTTTTTATTCCTCTTTGTCTAAACTTGTTACTCTAACAAAATGATTGTTTTTAGACCAAAGGTTGTCCTATCGAGGTAAATATGACACTTCTAAAAGTTTTAAGATTCTAAATAAATCTAGAAAGCTAAGTATTCCATTTTTATGAATTTAAAAGAAAAATAATTTTTCTTTAGAAAAATTATTTCAAAATTTTTTAAGAAAATTTTAAGAAATTTAAAATTTATTTGTATCATTACTTAAAAGAATGGATCATTAAAGTTTCATTGATAAGAATCGAGAGATTTGTAAATCAAAGATGCATAAAAACATTGTGAATGGGAATCTTGAATGTATAAACATGCATTTAATTCAATCATGCATTTAAAGCAAAAATGAGTCATTTAAAAATTTCAAGAGATCATGAAATATCAAGAAATATTGTATTTTTAGAGAATGATAGTTATGCCATTGAAATGCATTAGAGCCTCAGAAATATATCAAAATATTTCTAATCAAAGTCACAAAATCTAAATTGTTTATTACTTTTGAAGACTTCTTGGCCATAGTGGGTTTAGATGAGATTATGTGATAATCTCATTCCTTTTTCTCTCAAAGCTTTTGCTTTTTCCTTTCTAAATTAGTCACTCATCGGATTCCACCATCCTCTTCTAAGGCCAAAGAATAGTTGGGAAGACTCTCGTGGTTGTCTACGAACCGTTCATGAGGAGATTAGAGCTGATTTGGAGAAGATTCAAAGACTACAAAGGTTGTATTCTTTTCCCCTTTTACATGTTTGATTCCTTGCATGCTTATCTTTATAATTAATCTAATTATATTACTTTAGATCCAATTTTCTTCCGTTGTGCATGCAAGGTTGTTCACTTAAACTCTTTCTATGAACTTGCATGCTTGTTTACTAAAGTTAATGAAATTAGAGTGCTTAAGATCCTAATTGCTTCCGCATGTTAATTGTTAACACCAATAATTAGTATCAGAGCATGATTTAAGCACTCAATTTATGTTAATTTTAGCTTGGTGGGTATTTTCTTGAGATGAATGGAATGGTAGCTGAAATGGATATATTACAGTTTTGGCATGTAGATTTACCTTGAAATTTGTTACAATTATTGTAACTGGCTCATTGTTTATGGGCCTTAATGTGTGAAGAAAGGTCTGTAAGTTTGCTAGAGTCATTAGAGTTGAAATTAGGCTGTAATTGGAAAAGATTTGGGGCAGGCGCAACAGAAAAATGAAACTAGTTGTTCTTCAAAATTTTCCCAAAATCCTGGAAACATCATGATGCTCTTCAATAGTGTCGCAAGACTATTCTTCATCCAACCTAGAAGCACATGCCCATGAGGTCGGATTCAGTTCAGTTGATTTTAAGCCCTTGTGGTCTAGTTTGCATTATTTGCTGACTTAGAGGTCCAATTTAAGCATTCTTCAGTTGGTTCGGGCCAGTTCGAATGGTTCAAGAGCAGTACAAAGTAGTTTGTGAATTATTATTGTAATAATTTAGGTGTTTGCATGATTAGGATGTTAAAACAAGTCCATTTCAGTGTGTGTTTAATTAACTATGCATTAGGAATGTATGTTTTAATTAAAATAAATCTTATTTGTGCATAAAGTATGCCATGTAGATTTAAAATCCCACCATATGAAAGAATGTTGCATGCATTGAAAGTATGTTATAAATGTTATAATATATAGTATGCATGTTTAGGCTTTCATGTGATTTGATATAAGTTGTTATATTAAGTTGTCTAAGTTATAGTTGTTATAAAATGAATTAGAAATTTAAAATTTATAACAAAGATTAATGAATTCTCATCGAAGGTTGCCAAATAACAACTTGTATTATAATTAAAGTAAGTCGTTATCTTGTAAAACTTCGGTTACAAACTCACCTGGGCTAATCCTGTCTAAGGCTGGAGGTTTTTAAGTTGATGGTTTATGGAACACCTACTACTTGGGGATTTAGCCGGTCCTTGAGTATTTGTTGACCCGACTTTATGAACATGCGTGAGTGATGTGAGGTAATAAATTAGTGTTAGGATTGATGTCCTAAATTTAGTATATCTCGTGGTTTATAGTTTTGTTAACCCAATTTGTTTATCCAATAAAATGAGAGTTATGTTATTTGACAATTAGACAGCATTAATTCAATCTAATAAACTAAGATCCAAGGTTGTATGATGTCACTTGAAAAATATGGGTTGACATCAGGTGGTTCATGTTCAAGTAATAACCTAAAAGGTCTGTAGTAAATGGATGAAGGTTGGGTACCTTATCTTGGTCACACTGCGGATACGATCCACTTTATAATTGTTACATGAGATGTAAATGTTATAAACAATATGAACGATATTGTTCATGTAAAGACATGAGGGGTATCCTGTATAAAGAAGTTTATACATAGACCGAACCAGGAAATAATTAGTTTATCTTTATAACACCATTAGTTGAAGAAACTAATATTTCACTAGGATGACCATAAGAGACTTGACCTTAATCCTGAGTGAGTTGTGAACTACTACTTATGATGGTAGTCCTTTTATAGCCGACTCAATAAGCCTACTATTTTGGGGATTTGTCTGATTAGAGAGCTAAGAACATAACTACACAAGATCGAATTCACTCCTTCCCATTCATTGAAAAAGTAGATAAATTGCTCCCTTAATAGCTGGTTTCGAGTCTTGAACAATGATGCCTCAACATCTCACTGGCCTGAGAGATGTTAGTTTATAGTTGGACTATAAACTGTTTGTTCATTAAAGGAATTAGTGGTACTTAAGAAGTTAGATGTAACTGCAGGGGTAAAACGATATTTGACCCAGCTGTAGTTATGAGCATTTATGAAGGGTCATTACTCTGTTAATTGGTTATATCTACAGTGTGAAGAGTGCAGCTATCGATCTTTAATGGAGTGATCGATAGTTAATGAATATTGATTGGATTAAAGGATTTTAATAATTTAATCTCATATCATTGTTAGCTTCAAATCTGTAGGTCCATAAGGTCCTTTTGATAGCTCACTAATGGAAAGAAGAATAATTTTGATATGGTTAATTATAGATTTGATCTATAGTTAAGAGAGAAATGTTTGAATAGGATTCAAATAATGAATTATTATGAATCGGATTCATAAAGAATTAGTTAATTTTGAGAGGTGGAGAAAAATAAACATATGATGTGTATTTAATTAACTATATACATTCAAGTAGATTTAATATATATATATAGTTACTTATTAGGTTGACTAATTAATCAAATAAATATTATTTGATTAATTGAGCCCTAAGTGCAAATATGAAAATACTTGGAAAAGGGAAAAATCCCTCTCCATATAAAATGCTCCTTTCTCTCAACTTTGGTAAGTTATTCATTTGTGAAAACCTACCCTCCCAAATTCCTCCCAAATTCTCTCTATAATTTCTCCTCTCCACCATTACTCATCTAAGGGTTAGATACCACTCTTCTACCCCTAGATTCCAACAGAATATCAAGGTTTCTCTAACAGTGGTGTTCGCTGTTCATTGGAGATATGTTGCGGAGGAAAAGCTTGGGATTTTGGTGAAAACAAAGGGATCAAAAAAGTTAAGAATATGCTTTTCTTCCCTTTTTCTTCTCTCTTGAATCATGCTCTATTTTGTTTATCTACTACTCCTTTTTCCTACTGCTTTGTTTTGTTTCCTTTTAAACTAAAAACCGAAATGCAAGGTGTTCATATACTTCCGCTCAGGATTAGATCCCTTCAATTGGTTTAACACTTAGACATCGTAGGTTAAAATCAAAATATAATCGTTATACTTAGATAAACACCTAGATTTAGGTTGTTTTTAGCCGGAATATACTTAAGTAATACCTAAATCATCTAGAACACTTTAGTGAGAGATTCATAATATATATGATATATTATTTTTAGCTCTCACATCCCTAAGAGTTCACACAATGAGATTTATGCTCGATTTTGTGTCGATTTTACCGCTACTACTCCATTCAGAAAGGGTTTGCATCGGTCAATAACAAGGTGTATGAGGAAAGTTGTTCATAGTAAGTGGGAGAAGGAAGTGTGTCAACACATCCTACTGTCTCCTCCATTAGGTTGAACTGTCAGATTTCCATTTTCCACCTGCGTGTCGTTTTAGTGTGAGTACCTATTTGAAGGGTTGTGACTTGGGGATCAGAAGACCGCAAACTCCAGAAAAAGATAGGGTCTCTTAGTTCCGTCTTCAACATTGTCTCCGTGCGGTAGCTTATTGATACCGTTCTCTAAGATTTAAAAAATAGAGGGTTACACTTACAAGATTTACTAAGTGTTAATAAGTTCTTGACCAAAAAGCGATAACTAAATGCTATAGGAATAAGAATTATTCTGCTATTCGTATTTAGTCAAGAATGTCTTGGTTAAGTTAAGGAGTTATTAACTGACCCTTGGTAGCGATTAGTCTGACTCATTGAAGTATCGTTGAAATTAATAATTAGATATGGGTACATTATTACTTTTGGTAAAATTGATTGTATTTAGTAGTAGTTCACTAATAGAATTTGTTTATATTTTCAACATGTTGATATTATACAACTACTTACTTACTATAAATTTAACGGTGATAACTACTCAACGTGGAAATTGAATATAAAAACAATACTATTGGTTGAGGATCTAGAGTTATGTCCTCCGACTCCCAACCCATTTTCAAATCGAATGGCTAGGGATACTTATGACAGATGGATTAGGGTAAATAATAAAGTCTAATTCTATATCTTATCAAACAGATAAGATGTTTTGACTAAGAAATATGAGAGCATGGTTATCGCTAAACGGATCAAGGATTCGTGCAGACAATATTTGGACAACCGTTCTCATTGTCAGGCACGATACTCTCAAAGAGGTTTACAACCACTATATAAAGGAAGGAATCTCTATTAGAGAACATGTTCGGGATATGATGGAGGAAACAAATACTACTGTCATAGATAAGAAAGTTGAGAAAGCAAAAAAAGGTAAATATGATTTGGTAAATTTGGTAAATTCAGAACAATCTTCGTAAAATTACAACTCAAGTCTCAAGAATGAAGAAGGGATGGAAATAAACTATAAGATCCAAGCATTATACTTACCTCTCAGCCACAAATCATGCTCTAAAACCAATAATCAAGCTCTATGATGCTAAAAATGGCAAGAGATTACAGTATTCTGTTGAAGGGAGAAGGAAAACGAGTGCAAAAACGGTAAAACAACGTGATAACCTACGTTTTGGATACAAAATTTGATATATACCAGGCGTCGTAGCATAGCAATATTGCACAAGGGCATCGCAATGCTGTGCAAGCCAGTGCGCGCACCTCCATCTAGTGTTCGTAGCATTGCAATGCTGTCCTGTTGCACGCAAAAATATAACGCATATGTCCTTGAGTGTTGCATAACGCTCCTTTTGAGCATTGCAATGCATTGATCGAGGGCATAATTATAGTTCTTCGGTCTTCTTTCTCTTTTTGTGCAATTTAGCTCCTAACTCGGTTGTTTTATCGTCTTTTCGCCCTGAATGTTTCATTCGACCTCTAATAGACTTGAGATCTACAAAATCATCAATTAAACACATTAAATAGCTTAACGATCCCGAATTAAGAAGAGGGAGATAACACATTTTCGGTGCTATCAATTTACTCAATGAAACATGTTTAGTGAAAAATGATAAATTGACCTGGATGTTAGATGCAGTGGCCACTAATCATATTTGTCCTTTCGCTTGAGAAACTAGTTCATGGAGACAACTTGTAAAGGGCGAAACGACTTTCAAAGATAAAACAAGAGATGTCGTCTTAGCTAAAGTAGTAGGAAACGTGAAGTTTTTTTTTTGGAGATAGATTCATTTTACTATAAAATGCATATTACGTTCCGATTGTTGGGTTTTATAGCCTAAAACTTGTGGTTTGTAAACTATAAACTCATTCTGTAAATCAATAAAGATGTTATTGAAGTTAGATTTAATAAAGTTGTATTGAATATATGAATTGCTTATTTCGTTTTAGAAATAAATCCAATAAACTAAAAGATCCATGACTATTACATGAGTACTTGAACTTGATTTGGAGACATAAGAGTGGATCAGGTTCGAGTAAATAGTCTAAATTATTTATAGTATACGAATAGGGTTGGGTGCCTTATTCTGGTAACACTATCAGATGTTGTGCACTCTGTAGTTCTTATAAGGAGTTGTAAAGTGCTATAAATGAAGTGATCTTGATTTGTACATGTAGTGACATGAGGAGTGGGGGCATCTTGTGCAATGAGTTTGCACAAAATCGGACCAAGAAATAAGCCACTCTTACTTTATAACACTGTTTACTGTTCAATACTGACTATTTCAAAACGATGACATAGGTAACTTGACCTTAATCCTGAGTTAACTAAGAACTCTTACTTATTTGAGATTATCCATAGATTTTCATAGGTGAGGGTTTGCTGAACAGTGCCAACTCAATATGCCTCTTATTTCAGGGGTAAGGCTGGGTAGATAGTTGGGAACATATGGTGCAAGATGGAGTTCACTCCTACCCACTTTCAGGGATAGTAGAGTGGTTCTTCCCTCATGTTCTTGAACAAGGGGCCCTACCCTCTCATTGGCCCGAGAGGACTTGATTTGATGATCAAATCACAAACTAATTATTCATTAAAGAATCAATGAGACTTAAGAAACAAGAGTTAATCTCGGGGATAAAACAACTATTTGACCTAGCAGTTATTACGAATAACCTGTAAGGGTTAACTTACTAATCATAGTTATATTGACTGGACACAATATATCTACAGTGAGAGGAGTGCAACTCTAAGCTTTAATGGAGTGACCCAGTAGTTAACGAATGAGAGTTAATTCAGTGTAAAGAGTTTAGCTGATTAATCTCGTATCATTGGAGCTCATGATCTGTAGGTCCATTAGGTCCCTCTACTAGCTCACAAACGGATTAGGCTTAGAGTAGCGTGATAAGTTGATTTGAATCGTTCAGATATGAATTAAGAGAATTAATAATTATATGTGACATAATTACACGTTTAATTTTGGAATTAAACAAAATTGGAGAATTGGTGAATATTACAAATGATTTAAATATTAAATTCATGAATAAAGATTCATGATAGTGGAATTGATGATTAATTAATTTGATATTTGATATTAAATTAATTAGAATTAATTAAAGTTTTTAATTACTTATTAATTATTAATTTTAGTAGAAAAATTAATTATTGAATTAATTTTTGTAAAAATAATAAAAACTGAATTTTAATTAAGTAGTTAAAATTGAAAAGTTATTTTTTTAATTTTAATTTTGGAAAAGTTTCAAAATTGAAATAAAAAATTGAAACATTGGAAAAGTTGGAATTTCCCACCTCTTCACCTAGTAGCTCATTCATGGTTCCATTATTTTTATAGCTCAAATTCTCAAAATTTGAGTTGGAATTCATGAAAAAGGTTTGTTTCTTGAATGTCATGCAATATAAACTTCTGTTTTGAATTGGAAATCGGTGATGTATTGAAGAGATTTTAGTTGAAAATTTTGTTTAAAGAAAGTCTTCATTCTGCTCTAAAACATGAAAACCTTTCTCCTCCATTTCCCTAATTCAAGATTATTTTGAGTCCCACAACTCAATCTAAGATACCAAGAGAATAGTAGAGAAGACTTTGTGATGGTTCACATCTAAAGGATGAGAGGATTGCACCTGGAAATTGTGATTCAAATGGTACCTCCAAGATTAGTGTTGAAACTCTGTTTTTAGTTTATGAGCATGCTGGATTTGAAGCCAAAATTAATGAATTAGAATGTTGAATGACCCAATTTTCTTATGCTGCTTGCTTCTTTAATTCTACACTGACTATGGAAGGAATTTAATATCTTTCTCTTGTTTGTTTGAACAATTGTACAAAGTATTCGTTAAAATTAATGAAGTGACCGCTACCTGAAAGGAAAAAATTTGAAATTATGAGTTAGAAGTCTAGTGAGTGACTAATATTTAAAGCATAACTTTCATACATAAATTTGATACTAAAACTGAAAGCTTTAACTAAAAACATAAACTTGGCAACTATTATTCATGTCATCATTAACATCACATAGCACTTTTCATGCTTGGCTGGACTATGCCTTAGTCTATTAGTCTAGAGTGGCCCTTTTGCTCACTCTTTATCATTTTTACTGCATTACTACTTATCTGGGAAGGAAACCTATTGTTCACTTCCTAAAAATATAATTTGCATCCTTAGTTGAGAGAGAACCTTTACTCAATTCCTCAATGTCAATCCATAGCTAATGTGGAGTGATCTCAACACTACCAATAAACACTTTTCTTTGATTCATGTGATTCTAGTTTAAGTACTATCATACCTTAGGTACTACTACTCAGATACCTTCTCCATGTCCTTCAATATCGGGCTATTCAAATCTAAGACTAAGCTTCAATACCTTCTCATTTAGTCCTTCAGTACTGAGCTATTCAAAACTAAGACTGAGCTTCAGTAGCTTCTCATCTAGTCCTTCAGTACTGAGCTACTCATATTGAACTTGCATATTCTTATCTCTTAATGACTTAGTTGCCCAAAATATTTCTATACTAACGCATCCTCATGTTCATTGAAAAGCATAGCATAAACGTAACATTAATGTGAGATGCGTTGCTTGGTAACCATTTGAGAATAGTTGTCATAAATAGCTTTCAGTAAACATGCATTGCTAGACATATATAAGCATTAGCAATTTACTTAAAACATTTAAAGCATTTAGAGTCACTCACAGTCTTTGGCAATCCTCTCCATGTATATGCTCACTGTGCGTTGAACACTTAGCCAAATTCTTAGGCCTTAACCTTACTAGGTAGTAACTTCATTACCATGCGTCTATAGTTTGTGTCCATGCCTTGCTTTAGATGTTCAAGCCTCCTATACGACCAAGCTTTCAGCCCACGCCTAATGCCCATCGCATGACCCATCGCAATAACAACCTTTGCACCCATCGTTTATCTCATGCGCCCATTTTATGGCACATCAACGCATGCCCCATGCATTTGTCTGGTTGCGCCCATAAACTCCAATGCAACCTTGCACTAATACCTTGTGCGCCTGCCTGCAGGATCCAACGCCCACACAACACTTGCGCTTATGGCTTCAATATGCGTTGCATGGTCTAATGCTTCTCAGAACGTCGTTGTGCCAATTCAGCCTCCAATGCATGTGCTCAACATCATCGTCAAGCCCTTAAAACTGCTTGCTTGTTCAACCAAAGCAGCTGCCTACTTGTTCAAGATTCTAGATTTAACTTACAATTTTAATAACTAATTTTTCAGGCCTTTTCTCAAGAAATTTCCTTCTAGAAAGATTCTCTAAAATGTCTTAGCAAGCTTAACTTAAAATTTCAGCTTATAATTCTTTGTGGTTGAGCCGAAATCCTCAGATCATCAAGACTTGCCCAACTTACTCAAGAATTCGACCTTTAGCCGGATTCTTCATTCTCCATCTCGATTCCGCAATCTCCTTCCGAATTTTCAACCTCAGCAACTAGACATACTCAGGGGTTGAATGGCTATGGAATTACTCCATTTGCATGAGCGAATTTCTCGAACCCTCTTTTTGAAATCGATCTTCCCCTTTAAACTAGCAACTGTACGTTCTCCTTTTAACATTAAGCTGCTACCTTATCCTTAAAGGATAATATCAAACCTGAATATGATAGCTGACTTAGCTGATCAATCAATAAGATGATCCTTTCCTTTTGGTTATCAACACAAGGGTCATCTCCCAAGCGAACACTTGCAATCACATGGCCGCATGCCTCATCCATAATACATCGCCCAATTTGGCTAACGCATAACTAAATTAGAGGCTATTGCGTCCCTCCTTTGGTCGCATACTCCTAAGCCAACGCATGTCTTAGCCCACGTATAGCTTAGTCTTATCATATCAACCAAGCGTTAGGCCTTCACCTCAGCATAACTTTAGCGTGCATCGAGTTTCAACGCCTTGCGCACATCGCATACTCCATCATCTAGTGCCCAGTGCCTAATGTCTAGCGCCCAATGCCTATCGTCTAGTGTGCAGTGCCTATTGTCTAGCGCTTGTCGTGTAGCTCATCGTCTAGCACTTGTCGTGTAGCTCACCATCTGATGTTTGTCGTGCAACTTATCGTCTAACGCTGATGTCGATCGTGTCGTGCCATCGCCCCATCACTTAACACTATCGTCCAACGCATAGCGCTATCGTTTAGCGCGACCCTTTGTATCATCTAGAGCCGCAGTTTACCGCATCATCACCTACCGCATTGCTTAACTCCGCACATTTGCTACACGATCGCCTACCTCATCGTGTAATGCCACTTATTTATTACACGATTGTTTAGCGCGCACATCTCAAACGCCCAGCGCCCAAATACCTTCACAAGCCTCTTGGGTGCCGCAAGCCTTATCAATGCATCATGCCTTTCAACTTATGCGTTCATGTTTAGTACCAATGCATAGTTTATCGTTGCCTTCAACACTTAGCCTCTACAAGCCTTGGTTGCTACACACGCAACCTCATGCGTCCACACTTCTCCATCAACGCATGCCAACACTTGGCTTCCGTACTTAGCCAATTTTCAATTGTTATTCTATCTAAAACTCACACATGGCTAAGTATTTCTAACACCTAGAATTTTCTTCCTCCATCTTCCTACTTTCTTTACTTCTTTCATAATTTTACATAACATGCTTGTTACTCACTTATGTAGGAAAAATGGAGTACGGGGTTTACATACCCAAAGAGAGGGGGTGGGCTATGAAGAAACCTTTTCTCCTGTTGCCATGTTAAAGTGGATAAGGATACTCTTGTCTATAGCCGCTTTTTATGATTATGAAATATGGAAAATGGATGTCAAGACAACCTTTCTAAATGCCTATCTTGAGGAGAGTATTTATATGACTCACTCAGAGAGGTTCATTAAATAGGGTAAAGAGCAAAACGTTTGCAAGCTAAAAAAATTCATTTATAGATTGAAACAAGCATCTAGATCCTGGAATATGAGATTTGACATTGTGGTCAAATCTAATGGCTTTGAACAAAATGTTGACAAACCAGATGTTTACAAGAAGATTGTCAACAAAACTGTAACATTCTTAATATTGTATGTTGATGGTATCCTACTTATTGGAATGATATAGCAATGCTGACATTAAAATATGGTTAGCAACATAATTTAAAATGAAATATTTAAGAGAAGCACAATATGTTCTTGGAGTCCAAATCGTTCGGAATCACAAAAGCATAACACTACTCTTATCTCAGGCATCTTATATAGGCAAGATATTGTCTAGATATAAAATGCAGAATTCCAAGAGGGGTTTGCTACCTTTCAGGCATGGAATTCATTTGTCTAAGAAATAGCATCCTAAGACACCTCAAGAAGTTATATGAAACATATTCCTTATGTATCGACAGTAGGTAGTTTGATGTTTGCCATATTGTATACACGATCTGACATATGTTATGTATTTGGAATTGTCAGTAGGTTTTAGTCCAATCCTGGATATGGGCAATGGACTCCCTTAAAAATATCCTTAAGTATCTTCAAAGGACGAGGGACTATATGCTTGTGTATGGCACTAAGAATTTGATCCTTGTAGTATATACTGACTTTGATTTTTAGACTGATGTAGATTCAAGAAAATCAACTCTGGGATCAATGTTCACTCTAAATGAAGGAGCTATAGTTTGAAGGAGTATAAAGCAAAGTTGTATTGCTGACTCCCCATGGAAGCAGAGTATGTGGTTGCTTATGAAGTGGCCAGGAGGCAGTATGACTTAGAAAGTTCTTAACAAATTTGGAAGTGGTTCCAAATATGCATCTGCCTATCATTCTCTATAGTGATAGTAGTGGAGCAGTTGCAAATTCTAAAGAACCTAGAAGCCATAAGCGCGGAAAACACATTGAATGCAAATATCATCTCATCAAGGAGATAGTACATCGAGGAGGCGTGATCGTCACACATATAGTCTCAGAAGACAACATAGCTTATCTATTTGCAAAGGCCCTCTTAGCTAAAGTGTTTGAGGGCCACCTAGTTAATCTATGACTACGGTTATATAAATCTAGGACAAGTGGGAGAATTCATGGGTATGTGTTGTCCTAGTTTATTGTATTTATGTTATTTTTCTCACACTTAATATTGATTGTGTAATCCACTAGAGTTTCAGTCTAAGTGGGAGTTTGTTGGATTGTATGTCTTTAAACCTGGAGTTTCAGTCCAAGTGAGAGTTTGTTGGGTTATATGTCCTGAAACTCGTAGTTTGTAAACATGAAACATATTCTATTTTGCAATAAAGATGTTATTGGAGTTTGTTCTAGTACAAATTATTATTGAATATGTGAATTGCGCCGTTTTAAACTTTAAATCCAATAAACTAAGAACTGTTGGCGAATGAATACTTAAACTTCATGTGGAGACATAATAGTGGATCAAGTACGATAATAGGCAAAATGATATATAAGTATAGTGATAAGGCTGGGTACCTTGTCCTAGGGACACTATGGATGCAACCCACTTTGTAATTGTAACAGTAGTTGTAAAGTATTAAAAATGATGTGATTCTAAATCGTTTGTGTGGAAACATGCGAGTGAGTCATCCTATGCAATGAGTTTGCATAATACCGCACCACGAAATAGTCACTTTTACTTTAAAACACTGTTTACTGATAAGACTGACTATTACAATTTGATGACCTAGGTAACTCGATCTTAATACTGAGCTAACTATGTGTAGACCTTGAACCCTACTTTTCCTACTTGAATATGTTTATTTATGTGATTGTATGATAAATTGGTTAACTTATGAGTTAATGTCAAATTTTAGGGAAATGGGTGAAGAATAAGGAAGTAAAGAAGGAAAAGATAAGTATTGAAGCATGGCTATCTGGTGAGGTTGAATTAGTCTAGCAAGGGAAAAATTTGGTTAAGTGTTGCTATGGAGTTGCCTTATGCATTAACCTTAGGTTGGGCATGGAGGTGAGATCAATATGCATTGGTCTTACTCTTAGAGGTTAGGCGAACTCTTGTGAAGGCTAATTGGGGCCGAGTGTGTATGCATTTTAAGAGTTGGTGTTGTGTACACCATGGTGGTTTTGATGGGTGCATGTGACCCCATGCGTTGGCAAGGTATGCGGTAGCCAAGGGCTTGCAAGGTTTGGGAGTATGCAAGCAAGAGTATGCTAAGCGTTGGCAAGGCGAGGATGCATGGTAAGTAGGGTTTTCTAAGCGTTGGGGCAAGGCTAGGTGATGATTCTAGCGCATGCATTAAAGTTTGAGCGATGGCCGAGAGTTGGTGTGTTGAAGGCAGCACGCGATGGCAAGGAGCCTTGGTGGTTTGCATACGTTGTGGGCATGGGGCAAGGCAAAGCCTTGGGAGTTGGCATGATGAAGCATTGGCTTGGGCGCTAGCGAAGTGTTGTGCGATGACCAAAGACTTGACATGCGCCGATGGGGGGTTGCATTGATCAGCCCTTACGAGGTTAAAAGCTAGATGATGCAATGGTGTTAAAGGCCAAGAGGCCAAGACGTCAGCCTTAAGCAAAGATGTTGAGTAAGGCATGAGATGGCACAAGCGTTGGTCCTAGGGCATGTGCTATTGAGGATGGCATGCGTGTGGAGTTATTGTGCGTCGAAGCTAGCTGAAGGCAAGGCCTTAAGTTAATAACGAGGGAAGGTGATCTGCATTAATCACTAATTAGAAGGCCAACTGTATTGATTTGGTGAAATAAGCCTACTTAGTGGTTGATGTGGCAGCTTATTAGGGATGCATGACTAGTAGATTCTAGTATAAAAAGGAAGGCTGACTTCAAGGACCTATTTTGAGCAAATTATTCAAGCAATTAAAGTGATTCTTAGTCCATCTGAAAGCTGAAGGAGTCTAGCTGATGGCGTGGGGCTTCCGGAAGAAGAATCCAATGGGAACAAGCTGAGAATTTGAAAAGATTGCAAGAAGGTCGAGCTATCAGGTAATCCAAGGCCAGTGCAGAAGTTTTGAAGTTTTTGGCAAAACCACGAAAAATTCTGAGCTGAAAATTTTTATATAAGTATCTTAAGACATTTTTGAGAAAGTTTGTAGAAGAAAATTGCTTGAGAAAAGTTATGGAAAATGAGTTATTTAACTAATATTTGAATTTGGAATTCTTTGAACAAGCGATAGCTACTTGAGTTGAACAAGTTAGCAGCTTAAGGTCGGACGCATGTGTGCAGGCTGAAGCAAGCCTCAGTGTGTGTTGGGGCTGAGTTGGCAATCATAAGTGTCTTAGACACCCAAGGGAAGGCCTAGGCGTTAGTGTGCAACAAGTGGAACGCCTAAGACAACGCAAGGTCGAAGGAGGGCATGCATTGACACTATGTGTTGCCACCTAGTCAAGATTAAAATCTAGAAAATTTTGAAGAGTTCATCACCTAGAAGGTATGCGTTAGAAGGTGAGATCTTTTGATAAGAAGATCATGAGTTTATTTATGAAAGTTAGTCTCAAAAGGGAGACCCTTCAAAGTAGCTAAAATGTAATGTTGCGTGTATAAGATTGACACCAATAGGGGAAACTTATCATCCACTAAGGAGTTGCCAAAAGCCGTGAGTGACTAAGTGTTTATGATGCTTTTAGAAATCCATGTTTCAAAGGAAAGATTAATCTCATGCTAGTTATTTTACAAAGAGTTTTCCAAGCAAACTTATGGATTTATGATTCCAACGCATGGTAGTTAAAATAGTCAGAAGGCATGCTGTGTTTAAATGCATATTAACTCTTTAAAGAGATTTTTATAACATTGTTTAGTTAGAAACTATTTCAAGAACTTGAAGCATGCGTAGGTCATTATATTTAGAGCTTGAATGTTGAACTTAGCACATGTTATTGTAATTTAAGCTTATATGATTTAGTAAAAGAGATTTTGATACATAAAGCTCGATACTGAAGGAGTTAGAAAAGGTATATGAGTAGTAGTACCTAAGATATGATAGTACTAAATCATAACCACGTGCATGTAGGTAGTTTGACGTCAAAGGATCGAGTTAAAGGGTTCTCTCTTGACTAAGGCTAGATTTTTAGGGTTTGAGCAAAAGGGTTCACTTTCGACTATGAACACGTTTAAGCTATGTGGCCAGTCATGTTATGTTTAAAGTTTTTCCTGTATGCTTGGAAAGATTTTATATTTCAATATACAGTTTTCTAGTATAGTTTCAAGCATGAGAACTATGTTTTATTTAGTCACTCACTGGGCTAGTACCTCACACCGTTTTAAATGTTTCCTTTCCTCAAGTAGCGAACAACCCCCCAGAAGATAACTCGTTGTTGCTCCACCACTCAAAGACAAGGACTGTAGTTTCTGAACAGTTTAGGTGGTTGTTTGTAAATATTTTACAGATGTTTTGAGTATATAGGGACTAGGTTATGAGTTGGGCCCTTAAGATCTTGTTTTATGTTCATACTGTATATGTTAGTTATGTGTGAGACCCCATTGGTTGTGGCTATTGGTTATTAAATACTATAAACATGTTTATTGTTATCAGGATCTCTAGATAGGTTAAGCAGATTAGTAGGCAGTAAGTACAAACAAAAGGGTTGGTAACTGCTACAGCATATCTATTCCATGTTAAGAAGGTAGTCTGAGAGGGGGTGTGACACTATGAACTCCTATTTATACAGGATTATCCTTTAATTTGCATGAGTGAGAGTGACTCAACATCACCAACTTAATAAGCCTCCTATTTTAGGGGTAGGACTGGATAGATAGCTGGGGACATAGTTCACTCCTACCCGACTTAAGGAGCAATATGTAATTACAGGGGTAAAATGGTAATTTTGACCCACCTGTAATTACGAACAACCTGTGAATGATCGACTTACTAATATCATGGTTAAATCAAGTAGATCGAAATATATCTATAGTGAGGAGAGTGCAACTACTAGGCTTTAGTGGAATGTTCTGGTAGTTAGCGAATGTTGGTTAATTGGGTTAATGAGATTAGCAAGTTAATCTAGGATTGTTGGAGCTTATGGTAGGTCCATTAGATCGCCTTACTAGCTCATATCAAACTAAATCTTAGAACAGTGTGATGAGAGAATTTGAAATGTTCAAATTCATATTAGGGAATTTCAGTTAATTATATGCGGTATTGACATAATTAATTGTTTAATTGTAGAGTTAAACAAAATTGGAGAATTGGATAATATTCTAATATAATTTAGATGTTGTACATGAATAGAGATTCATGTTCGAGATTGGTGTTAATTATTAATTTTATGTTTGATATTAAATTAATTTGATTAACTACATTTTTAATTAATTATTTAAAATTTAATTTTATTTTGAAATTCATTATTGAAATTAATTTTATTTATAATTAAAATTTGTATTTATGAAATTCAAACTTGAAATGAAAAGTCATTTCAAATATAATTTGGGAATTTTATTTTAAATTATTTTAGGGTTAGTGGGTTTTTCCCACAAAACACACTAACCTAAACACCTCAATCCCCATTACCTTGCATCTTGAATTGGTGTTTGTTGGGGTTAATGCCTTAAATCTCGTAGGGTTCTATAGTTTGTAAACATTTGTATGAACAAACTCTTTATGTGATTAATAAAATATATGATATTTTATTCATTTTTTTTTATAAAATATGTGATATTATTGTTGAATTAACCATAAACCAATAAACTAACTTCCGCGGAAGTTTGTAACTTAAACATGTATGTCGAGACATATAGGTGGATCATGTTTAAGTGATAACCTAAATGGTCTGTAGTAGTTGGATAAGGCTGGATACCTTATTCTGGTGACACTATGAGGATGACCTAATTTGTAGGTGTTACAAATGATCTGATCCTAGTCATTCATGTGACATGTGAGCAGGGATATTCTATACAAAGTAGTTTGTATAAGATCAGACCATGAAATTGATGGAACACGAGACATACACTTCGGAAAAAGGATCTAATTACACTTTAATTGCTTCTAATTACACTCTTATTGAAGGGAAAAACTGTGAATTAAAATGGATAGGATACAACTTTTGTAGCTCCCGAACAACGCTTTTCCTCGCTGAATCTCGGCCCAAACTCTTGCAGACCACTACTAGAGTTGACCTACTATCCTCTGGACTCAGAATCGAGTTGTAGGACCCGATGGATGAAGAAAACCGAGAGAGAGAAAGAGATGGAAAATAAGAGTGAATTTGGGTTTGGGTTTTTATTTTTCCAGCCCAATTTTGAAAACTAAAATTGGCGAAAATATCAAAAGTTTTTTATCCATAATTGAAAGCCCAATTTATAGAAAAAAGCCATACAACAATTGCATGAAACAAATCTATAAAAATCCAACACCTAGAATCTACTATCTAAGTGGGCTTAATGTCTCTATTATAAGCCAACACCTAGCCCACTATTTTGTTAGTGGAATTATCCAACAAAAGTTTGGATTTTCACACTAACTTTAGTCAAAGGGCAAAGTAGTCATTTTGTCAAAGTCAAACTTTGACCAAAAAGTCAACATTTTGACTTTTTATGATTTTTCTCGTGTTGACTAATTTTGGCCTCCCGAGCATGAATCCACATTCATTTTCTTGAAATTGAAATCACATTTGAATGTAAGGTCGGTCAAAGTTTTACTTTTCAAAGTCAAAAGTCAACTCTTTGACTTTTTACATCTTCTACAATTTCCATTATTTCCGAGCTTCCGAATATGAATGTATTGATATTCTTGATATTTAAATCACATTTAAATATTAAAGCTGTATCTCTAAACTGAAAAACCGACCACTATATCACATATACTTGTCGCTTTTTCTGTCTTAACCTAATTCGAACAATTCGAATTATTCTATCATACTATTCTAAGTTTATTCCATATGAGCTAGTAGGGGAACCTAATAGACCTATAGATCATTGGCTCCAACAATCCGAGATTAGCTGGCTAAAACTCTTTTAGATGGAGCTAATCAATATTTGTTAACTAACGAGTCATTCCACTATAGTCCCGTAGTTGCACTTCCCTCACTATAGATATATTTGTGTCCATATGATATAAACATGATTAGTAAGCTAATCATTCCCAGGTTATTCGTAATCTCGGCTGGGTGATAAAAACCGTTTTACCCTCAAGACTACATCTTATTCCTTAAGTTCCACTGATTCTCTAATGAATAATCTGTTTAAGGTCCAACCTATAAACCAAATCTTTCTCAGGCCAAGGAGAGGGTGGGGCCTCTTTTCAAGACCTGGATTCAGTACTAAAGGGAACAACCTATCTACTATCCCTATAATAGGTAGAAGTGAATTCCGTCTTGCACCCTATGTTCCCAGCTATCCATCTGATCTTACCCCTGAAATGGGAGGCTTATTGGGCCAGCGATAATGAGCTACCCTCATCTATGCAGATCTAAGGATAATTTCGAGTGAACAGGAGTTCATAGTTAGCTCGGGATTAAGATTAAGTTATCTAGGTCATCAATTAACGAAATAGTCAGTTTTAGACATAAAACGGTATTTAGAACGTAAAAAGTGACTATTTCATGGTTCAGTCTTATGTAAATTCTTTATATAGGATGCCCCCACTCACATATCTTTATATGAACGATTTAGGATCATATCGTTTGTACTAACTACAAAGTGGGATGCATTCATAGTGTCCCCAGAAGAAGGCGCTCAACCTTATTCATATACTATAGACCATTTTGGCTATATATTTGAACTTGATCCACATTTATGTCACTACATAAAGTTCAAACTACATTAAATAGCCTCAGGACCTTAGTTTATTGGATTCAAGATTATAATTTCAATAACAATTTTATTGAAAAAAAAAATATATGTTTATTAATTTACAAACTACGAGTTTTAGGACATAAAATTCAATAGAAATGTTTAGTCTCATTATATAACGCCGTTCATAATAGAGACTTACATTTCACTAGGATGACCATAAGTAACATGACCTGAATCCTGAGTGAATTGTGAACTTCTGCCTATGAGGGCGGTCCTTTGATTTGCATGGGTGAAAGTTGCCAGATCGTCGACTCAACAAGCCTACCATTTTGGGGTTTCGTCTAATTGGGGAGCTGGGAACACAACTATACAAGATGAAATTCACTCATTCCCTGAAGCAGGGGTAAGTAGATAAATTCCTCCCCTAAGAGCTTATTCCGAGCCTTGAACAATGTGGCGCCACATCCTCTCTTGGCCCGAGAGAGGTATAGTCATAGTGGGACTATGATCTATTGTTCATTAGAGGGATCAGTGGTTCTTAAGGAATTAGATGTAACTACATGGGCAAAATGGTAATTTGGCCTAGCTATACTTAAAAGCAATTTGTGAAGGGTCATTGTACTGTTGATTGGTTATATCCAATGGACACAGAAATATATCTGTAGTGTGAAGAGTGCAGTTGTCGGTCTTTAGTAGAGTGCCCGATAGTTAACGGACGTTGAATAATGTAATTAAAGAGTTTAATTAATTATTCATGTATAATTAAATTATTTCAAGCTATAGGTACATAAGGTCCCCTTGGTAGCTAAAAAATATTTAGTTGAGAATTAGTTTTTGGATTAATTTAAATTGTTCAAATTAATAGAGGGATTTAATTATATGTGATATAATTAAATTATTTCAATTACATATGATATAATTGTCATAATGTATTTGATGCATTATAGCTTAATGGAAGGAAATAAATATTTGAATGAGATTCAAATATATTTTCTATGAATGTGATTTATAGTTGTTAAATTTAATATAAATGAGATTTATATTAAATGCCATAAAATAGAGAAAAGAAACTATAGTTTATATTATATGTGATGCAATATTAAAACTATGGGTTATATGTTATATTTGATATAACATATAATTTAATATAAATATAATATGATAAATTAGTTATCATATTTATTTATATTATATTATTATTATTTGACTAATAAGGAAGTGACTTACAACTCCCTTCCCCATCTTTTTCTCTCCACCCACTTTGGTGGGGTGGTTATTCATTTTTAACAATAGAAGAATAAAAGAAAAATAGTTTGTCTTCTTCTTCTACATTGAAGTTGTTGAACGTTTGAGAGTTTTTTTATAGAAGTGTTCTGTGGTCTTGAGAGAATTCTCAATCCTCTTCCTCCACCTAGACTTATCCCTCCTCAAAATAATCAGAGCCCACCACTCTTGGGTTCTCACCTTGAGAATACGGAGGACTCCATTGTGGTTGTGTTTAGGTTTCTGTTCGAGGTTATTTTGAAGAAGGTCTTCAAAAAGGTTCATGACTGGTTGAGGGAATTTTCACGAAGAAAAAGTTCTTCAAAGGTAATGTATCTGAACTCTTTTCTTGAAAAACATGCTGTAGTTTAATTTAAATGCATATCTTTTTTGTATGTTTATTGTAAACTTAGTATTCGATAATTAATGGAATTTGATCGATCCACTTCTGCTCAAGGTTCTCCTCATAAGAGTTCCTTCAGTGTCAACATGAGAAACAACTTCTTTTTACATGATTTATCTATAAATTAAAGAAAAAATAGAATGAAAAAGGATTTATGCAAGTTGTTGCTTTGAAGAAGAATTGATTCTTCTTTTCCAATCACAAAAAGCTCTCCAAATCTAAAATTTCCCTCAAATTCATCGCAAATTTGATTTCCACAAACCATTATAAGGCTAGAGAATACTGAGCTGTCTTCTGAGGATTTGACTGCTACCTGTGGGGGGGAGACAAAAAAATTTGAAAACGGGGTGAGGTTACGCCAAGTGAGTGACTGAGAAAACATAATAAATTCTCATGCATAATTTCAGAAAATAGTTTTTTCTGAAATATAAACTTTTGCAACATAAATATTTTCCAAGCGTAAATTATATAAAGTTGTTTTAAACTTAATACAGTAAAATCATTTCTCAAATCAAAGTACTGTATAACTGGTAAAATAATCCCAACACCAACTACTAGTCCAGAGAGAACCCTTTTGCTCAATCTCTGACTTTATTCACTTGTGGCCACATTAGGTTCTACTGCTCAGATACCTTCTCTTTGTACTTCAGTATCGAGCTACTCGGATACCTTCTCCAACGTACTTCAGTATCTCGTTGGCTTGGTACCTTCTCAAACGTACTTAAGTATCAATAGATACCTTCTCCTTGTACTTCAGTATCTAGTTGGGTGGATGCCTTCTCCTTGTACTTCGACATCGCATTTTACGAAAACTATTTATAAACAACTTTTCTCTTTAAAGCATGTACAGTATAACACATATACAACATGGTTTTAAAGATGGTAATGCATGCTGGATAAAATCAATACATATACATATGTAAATAATTTTTCAACAATATGCATGCGTTCAAGTCACAATTCAAACTTGCTTGGAAACTACTTTATAAAACTAGTAGGCATGAGAATTATTTTTGCAAACATGCTTTCTATAAATGTTGTAATCAAAACAGTTTAAAAACGTTTTAGTTCGAAAATATTTTAGCCACTCACCTCGAATCCTTAGGAACTTTTCACTCTAGTAGCTCCTCGGGTCCCTTTTTCACCCCTAGAATCTAGATTCAATTTACAACTTAGATTACTCATAGTTTCGAACCTTATTTGGAAATACTTCCTTCTACAAACTTATTCTACAATGTCTTAGGAATCTTACCATATTCTTTCAGCTCAGAATTCTTCGTGATTTGGCCAGAATCTTAAAATCTTCAAGACTGGCCCAGACTGATTCGACAGTCTGACCGTTTTGTCTTCTTCTCAACCTTCAGTCCAGTTAGTTTGAGCCTTTTTCTCCGGCAGCCCTACTCTAAAAACTAGACTTCTAGAGCTTTCAGATGGCTTTTGAATCACTCCAAAAGATGAGTAGATTGGAAGATCTCCTCGTCCAAAGTTGACACATTGCTCTGAACCCTCACTGCCCTCTACTTTCTCTACGAAATTTATGATTTTTGTGTGATTTGAAAATGAAATCCCAACTCCCTATTTATAGGCATTCAAATTGCTCGTGAGATTGACAGCACCTACTTGGCTGCATGGCCAAATGTTTAATCCTCCCTTTATCAACGTAAGTTGACTTGACCTTGGTTCAATGTGTTCTTCCCGAACGCATCCAATACAATTTCTTAGGGTTTAAGAATTTCTCTTAATTGGACACCTAGATTTTAATTGACGTTTGCCCTTACGTCTTCAAGCTTTGTTTGTATTCAAATTATGGTTTTTAAATGCATAATCCACCCCAACGCATCCAAACACATCGCCCATAAGCTTGCTCGGCCGTTCAATGCATAGGTGAGGCATAGGCGTGACGTTCGAATGTAGCACCGGACAAGGCGTGGCTGACGCACAGGCCGCTCTTGCTCTCTCCACTCTCGCTCTCTCTAACTTTCTAGCTCAAAATCTCGCTCGCTCCTACTTTCTTGCTGGTCTCGCTCTCTCCCATCTTTTATCCAATCTCGCTCTCTCTCATTTCCTCTCCAATCTCTCTGGTCTCGCTCTCAACGATCTCGCTGATCTCACTCTCAATGATCTCGCTTTTAGCTACTGCGAATTGTTTGTCTCCGTGCAAATTTTACACGTTTTTTTTTTTCCAGATTTTCCCCAAAATAATTTTCCATATTTTTCTCAGTTCTTCAATCTTTTCTTCGTGTTTCACATAACTTATCTATACTTAGCCGAAATTTCCCAAACTCAATTTCCATATTTTTCTTTTTCAAATCCCCATTCCTTCTTCACCATTTTACACTAACTTTCTCATCAACCTACTTATTATACAAATTTCATTACAATTTTAACAATTAAAGCTCAACTTAAATTATTCAAGAAAAATCTACTTAACACTTAGAAATTTCCCTCCCCTTACTTAGGATTTAACTTTCACTTAGTTAATTCCTTTTATCACTTGCTTAAGTAAGGGAAATAGAAATCTGGGTTTCACAAATCTTTTAAGTAACAATTAGTTAATCATGTATTTTATAGCTAACCTATATAATGCATGTTTTAACTAGGTTCAAAGATAAAATTGATTAATTTCTTAGGTTACCCAATTGGTTAATCACACAATGGAACCCTTAACCTTAATGCGTATGTTCTTAATTCTATATGGCGCTATCGAACCCAATATTTAACTAAGGCTTTGTTTTAATTGCCTTCATTGATAGTTTGAGCATGTTGAGGTTGATGTCCTAAATCTCGTAGTTTTCTAGTTAGTATTGTACAAACTTTTTATTTATTTAATAACATAAGATTATTTTATTTGAAATTTTATTTGCCAACAATTGCCCTTTTCTTTAATTCTCTACTATCTTTTGTTGTTGTATTATTCATTTTGTAAACAAAGACTCTGTCTCTATCTATCTATCTATCTATCTATCTATCTAACTATCTATCTATCTATCTATCTATCTATATATATCATGTCTACTTTCATTAGAGGTCAATCTTGTTTGCTTAATGTATAACTATTAAAATGCTTGCCTTTAATCAATCATTGAGCTAAGCAACTATGACTAAATGCTCGAGAGGGTAAGTAGTTGTAGATCTCACTAAACAAAGTAAGAAATGTGTCTAGAGATAGAAATAACCTCATGCATCATAGAAATATGACAAGTGTGGCTTGCCACTGAGAGGTGTGTGATGAACAGATGTTGCATGCCAGAATTATCCTTAAAGTTAAACTTAGGAATGCAACATTGATCTTCTCCCAAACCATGCTTTCTCCATATATTTTTATATATGTCAAGCTGCAGTCTTAATTTTTCCAAAACAAAAGTTTAAGTATTATTTGGTTGTTTTGATATTTTTCATCGCAATACTTATTTAAGGCATGCTTTTTAACTCCACTATGATAATATTAGTTTTCTCCGCATTCATACACTTACCTGAATATCATAGTACAAATCCATGTGCTTGACCTTGACTGACACCGAGAAAACCTGTGACAAACGCATGATTAACTACGTCTAGACGCATAAAAAGAGTAACACATAGACATTCTATTTTAGTTCACGATAGTCGCATTTTTCTGAGCACAACAAATTTTTGGCACCATTGCTGGGGATTTGGCAACTAATAGAGTGTTTAATTTTGTATTTTTATAGGCACTCTCTTGCTTTTAGGTTTATTGCTTGCTTTGACGACAAAAAGGCAAATAGGTTATAAGTATAGATACTGTGCCTAAATTTAAAATTGACCTTGAAATTGAGAGAATGTTTAATCGGAGAGCAAGACAAAACAGACAAAGAAGACGAAGGAATATGGCGAACAATCCAAACAACAATCAGGCCAGGGGGAATTGAATACATAGGCACATAGAGTAGAATCCAATCATGCCGGTTGTTGACTGCAACATACCTATATGGAACTATGAAACACTAAATTGTATGATTTCTTGCCGTGTATCATGCGGCCAACTATTGATGGGAATATACGGTTTCAGATAAAGCTTGTCATATTGCAAATGATCTAGACTGTAGGGCAGTTTAGTGGAGTGCTAAGAGAGGATCCTCTTGCCCATCTGACGAGCTTTGTAGAGCTATGCAATACTTCGTGATTATAGAAGGGATCCGACTTTCGCTCTTTTTTTACACTCTCAGAGATGAGGCCAAACAATAGGCTATTCCTTAAAACTTAATGAGAATATGTCATAGGATGAGCTGGTTGAAAAGTTTACGGGGAAGTTCTTTCCACCAACCGTCAACGCATGGAGACGGCAAGACAACATTACCTTTGAGCAAGGACAAATAGAAACCCTGAGTGCTACGTGGGCAAGGTTCAAACGTCCTTTCTGAAACTCTCCGCATATTAGCATCCCTGATTGTGTATCAATGGGAACTTTCTGTAATGGGCTGAATAGAGGCTCACAAGCAGTAGCCGATGCATTAGCAATAGAGGGGCTTATGGAATGAACATATACAGAAGCTACACGACCTTTGGATAGGATAGCCAAAAATACTGAAGAATGGATGGACGACGATTATGGGAACCAAAACTATGAAAAACCGAAGATGGAAGGTGTGTTGGTTACAACAAATACGGTGAGCTCACTAGGGAACCAAATGGCGGTAGTCACTGCCCTTTTGCAAGCAATGGCCATTAATCAAAGTACACTGAGCATAAACACTACTCAACGAAATGCGATGAACCAAGATGCAAGTGTGAGTTGTGTCCAATGTGGGGGTCCTCATTCCCTCGAAGCATACCAACAAAATCCTCAATCTGTATTGTCAATTTAGAACAACATGTTTAGTAAAAACATATAATTCGGGTTGGAGGAATCACCCCAACTTTTCTTGGGGAGGTAATCAGCAGCCAAACGAGCAAGAGAGCGCACCTCCACAACTAGCACATAGTTGGAATCCTCCTCAGTTCAGTCAGCATAATCAAGGCCATCAACATACCCATAACCATCCACACTCATGTGTTGAGCTCAAATGCATCTTCATTATTGGAATCCCAGGCTTCTTCAACTCGTAAACTTGAATTTCAAGTGCGGTAAATTGCCAATGAAATGAAGAATAGACAACTAGGCACACTACTAGTAATACTAAGGCTCCTCGTTGCAATGGTAAGGAGTAGTGTCAAGCGGTGACACTGCACAGTGGAAAGATTATGACAAATTTGACACTTGAAACCTGATAAGCCAAACCAACAAGACCATAGACTCCCAAAGAAGAAGAAATTGAACATCCAACTACTACCAACAAACCCAATAACCATGACTCAACTACCTCTGAATCTACCAAAAATCTTCCAGCTACTTCATCTCAATCCTCAACCCAAACTCCAACAATTGTGTACTTTCATGATAAAAACTCCTCCCAAACATCTAGTCCAAAACCTATGTCGCATACTTTTGATGCGGCCAAGGAATAAAAACAAGCAAGCTAAGCCTTGCAAGTGCCGCCTCCCTTCCTAAGCAGACTGAAAAAGAAAGACGATAACCGGTAGTTCAAGAGATTCTTGGATGTACTAAACCACCTCCACATCAACATCTCCCTGGTTGAAGCTCTGGAACAAATGCCAAGCTATGTGAAGTTCCAAAAGGTCTTGGATGTATTAATTGGGTCTTGCATGCTTAGAGTTTTATTATTGGGCTTATAATTTTGTTGTCACTTCGAAAGGCCTAGGTGATATGTGTTAAGTGACTGAAAGCTCAACCTAGCAAATGCCTAAGTTTTTGCCAAACTCTTATATTATTTTGTAAAAGCCTAATGTATAGTATGTAAAAAGAAAGTTTGTAAAAGGTAGAGCATGTTGTAAAGTAAAAGCTAGTTTGTATGTAATTTTTGAAGAGGACTACTCCTCTTTCTTAGGGTTATGATTAACCTATGGTGACTATTAGGCGGGGGGTTTCGAGGAATACAAATAACCTCTGGGTTTTTTCAACCTGTAGTTTCCCTTTGAGCTAAAGTACCTGGAGGAATGAGTAAGCTTCGAAAATTTGTTAGGAGACATTACTCGTAGTTGGATGACTTGCATGTAACCCGTGTAGGAAAGCCAAAACGAAGGTGTTGTATCCAGATAAGGTTTCTGCTTTTTCGTAAAGTAAAAAAAAAATAAAAAATAAATAAAAGTTTGGTTTCCTTAAGTGTGCCATTACAAAGTTGAGTCTGGGAAGCTTGACTCTTGAACCTTTGAGCCAATGTAGGGGGAAAATGGATTGAGGGCCTTATAAAACCATTTCAAGTTTTGTGGGGTTAATTAGTAGGGCTTTTAACTCACTCATGCATGATTAGAATCATTTTTAAATGTGCTTCATCGAATGACTGTAACCAAATTTCATTTTTTATTGTAAATCTTATCCTTATAGACTATTGAGACTAGAGTAACGACCTATGTGATTGAGCAAGCATAATTTTTTGTGTGAATGTATGATTCTACCTTGCTCGAGGACGGTCAAGATTTGAGTTGAGGGTACTTGTTAGCACTAAAAATGTGCTATTTTCCTCATCTTAATTCTAGGCCGTTACTATGTTTAATGTGTTTATTTAGTGATTTTACAGGTATTGAGAATCTTAGAGGTAGAATCCGTCGTTACGAGCTGTTAGTGGTTAATTTAGAGCATTTAGGAGCTGATTTGAGTAATTAGACTTCAAAAGGACGTGAACGGATGAAAATGCCCCTGGACGGAGCATTGCAACGCACAAAACGAGCGTTGTGCAATGCTATAAGGTAGAAGCTGCCTATTTTGTACAAAACAGGGTTGCGTTGCAATTCTACGAAGTGGAGATGGACGTATGCTCGAGGCATGTCAGCATTGCAGCATTGCGACACTACGACACTCCAATATAAATATTTGTCTTCAATTTAGGGCAGAAGAGATCACCCACATTCGGTTTCCAGGCGATTTGTCCCTTCTCTTCTCTCGTACACTCTATTCTCTGGGTGTTTATTTAGTAGTTAATCGAGTAGATGCCGGATTATAGCTTCTCATCTTCCGTGGGAAGGTAAGATTTTGGTTTCTTAGCTTACGAATTCAAAGGAACTCAATGATATTTTGTGAGATTTCGATTTTATGATGTATACAATTTTGTCTATGGGTTTTAATCTGAATTTACATTTATGAGTTGCATGATTTTATTGTTGATTGACGACCAATGATTTTGTTGTGTAGAATGCTTGGAGATACTTATTTATGTGTAGAATGCTTGAATTTACATCTCAATGAATTGCATTTCTCTTTAATTTTCTTGCACTTTGTTTATTTTATACACTTTTCTATTTCATCCACATTAATCCCAACCCCCCCTCCCCATCCCCATTTACTACTTTAACTGAAAATGCGTTTTGAGGAATTAATCTTTCATGCTTCCCTGAGGTTCGATCCCGAACTTGCCACTTGTACTACTAGTTATTATAAGTAGTTATTTTGAGGTGACAACTGAATTGACTTAAATTAATTCATTGTTCAGTTAAAGGTTCTAAATTAATGTGGTTTAGGCTCAGAATAAACAGAGGATACAAAGAGAGATTTAGAACAAAGAAAACTTAAGATAGGACTTGTTATCAAATTTCTATTTTAAAGCATGACATACATCAGGAGTGAATAATCAACCATCATGATTAGAAAAAGTAACCAAAGATCCCAATTTAATTAGTTCTGGCATTCTTCCTAACCAAAATCAACTCATTTTTTAAACATCCTTCAGAATTTTTCATTAAATTCAAAATGAACAACTTAACATGCATAAACCATTCAACTCAAATTAACATGCATATTAGTTAAACAAACAACACAAGTACCAAGTACATAGTATGCCCCCACCCCAAACTGAAAACGATGCACTATCTCCAATGCATGAAAAATAAAGCAAACCATACAACAGATGATTGATACAAGCCTGAGCATGAGTAGGAATCCACGAATCTAGATGGCAGACTAGTACTTGATAAAACTTGAGCATCATCACCATCTTGAGGATCATAAGAAAAACATCATGAGATAGCTCTCTATCCTAAAAAAAAGAAAAACCAAATAAGCAAAGGAAATAAAAACTAGAAACACTTGGGTTGCCTCCTCAGAAGCGCCCAGTTTAACGTCTTAAGCAAGATAGGGTATACAAGTCAAACAGGATCCAAAGAGAGCTTCACTATTCCATGCATTGAAACACCTAAGTTCAACAATTTTCGCTCACACATTCACAAGAAATATTAGCAGAATTACAATCCCCAGTAAATGAATAATTTAGTTTCTCCTTATCAATTTACTCTACATCATCTTTATAGACACAATTGAGAAAATTCATTGTACCATATTTTGGGAGGTCTTTCAGGATTTCCCAGATTTTCTTTATCATTTTTCTTACCAAGATTTTGTTCTAATTTTTCACAATTTTCTTGAGCATCCACTTTACTATCTATTCCATTTATCTTATGACAAGAATTCTCAGACTCAACAAATTTTAGAGATCGGAATATGTTAAATTTTACCTCATCATCATCTATTCTTAATGTGAGCTTACCTGCCTCGACATCTACCAAAGCCCTACTTGTGTCCAAAAATAGTCTTCCCAAAATAATTGGAACTTCTGTGTCCTCTTCCATATCCAACACAACAATGTCTACTGGAAAAATGAACTTATCAACTTTAATTAGCACGTCCTCTACGATACCCCAAGGGTAAGTAAGAGAACGATCTACTAGCTAAAGTAATATAGTTGTCGGTTGCACTTTCCCTATATCCAACTTCCTACACACAAATAACAACATTAGATTTATCGATGCCTTACAGAGCCGAAAGCCTACGTTGTTAATAAGCCTCGAGTGTGGTCAAAAGAAAATTTGTAAATACCTCTACTCCTATCACTACTAAAATATAGAAACAATGGTAAATGTGAGGTCGGACCACAGAGAAACGAAGAATTAATTTCTTTTTGTGTTAGATTTGACTGCGAGAAAAATAGTAAAAACAAGGTTTTGGTTTTGATTTAGAAAGATGCAAGAAAGGTAAATTGTAAGGGATATGGGGAATGGTAAGGGACTCGTTTAGTGCTCAGATCAAGTGGCTATTCGATGTAAATTAAATCGTTGTTTTATGCCAAATAACAAATATTCGAATTATGCATGCATAGCTACTCAATTTGATAAGAATTAATCAATCTCTACAAAGGACGACAATCAATTAATCAAAACCAAATTGAGCGTCCTAATCCGTAGTTAAGGCTGGAAAGACCATGCCCTAACTAGCCTACATGCTCCTAGATGCAATTTGGTCCTTAGCGGCCATAAAAAACTAGAAACACATGCATGAAGATAAAGGATTCAACTATGTTGATTAAGTGTAAAGAAAGCCATGTTCAAATAATCAAAATATTCTTTAAATCTAGATTAAATGTACAATGGAAATATTCAAGGTCAGCCTATACACCTAAGCATGCTCATCTAATTTGCGCTACAGAGATAAATTCAAAGCATGGACGATTACAAGGATACGTGAGAGCCTGAATTTAACTAGCAAAGACATGCAATTATGATAGGGTCATCAGTCCCACTCACAAAGGAAAATCTAAATCATGCGAGATCAAAGAAAAACATAATTCTTGATTGAAGCACAAAATTGAACATATAACTCATTAAATTACAAAGAACACTTAGTCCAAGAACTAATAGAAAATTACCTGATTGATTCATAGACAAACCAATGGGATACAATCCAACACAAATCCATAATCTAGAAAAGAAAATCTAACCTACAATATTGAAAACATAGGGGAAAAGTAGATATGAAGGCCTCTCCTCGGCCTCCATGAAGAGTTTTGGGATTTTTTGGGCCTTTCTCAATACAATTCAATATATTTTTGACCTAGCAAAAGGAGATATTTATAGAAATTCTCAAGGCAGCGTTGTAACGCTAGGGTTGAGCGTTACAACGCTCACTCATGCACGCGCCTCTCCTCCGTCCGTCAAAATCGTAGCGTCGCAATGCTCTAAAGGAGCATTGCAACGCTGTGCTGCTGTCTTACAACGTTCGACTTGAGCGTTGCGCGGCATTGTGATGCTGATGCTGGGCGTATTTTGGTCATTTCACGTCCCTTAAAGCCCGTATACTCAAACCTACTCCAAATTTCTTCAAATTAGCTCCAATTAGCTTCAAATCCCTGATTCTACCTCTTGATTGCTCGTTACGTACAAAATAGAGAAATAAACACGTAAAATCCACTTACAAGTTCGAATTAAGTTAGGAATAATAACTCTTTTTTAGAGCGATCAGTGCTCTTAAATCACAAAGAGCTTTGCCTACCGATAGATTCCATATAGTGCAAGGGATCGTGATGTTGAGTTTTATGTCCTAAAACTTATGGTTTGTTAGCAATAGACTTATTCTGTTATCAATAAAAATGTTTTTTTGGTTTTATTCAATAAAGTTGTTATTAAATGTATGAATTGCTCATTTAGTGTTAGAAAGAACCTAAATCCAATAAACTAAAGATCCATACTATTATATGAATACTTGAACTTTATTTGGAGACATAAGAGTGAATTAAGTTCAGTAAATAGCTAAAATGGTCTATATTATACGAATAAGGTTGGGTACCTTATTCTGGTAACACTATTGGATGCGACCGACTCTGTAGTTATTAAAATTTGTTGTAAAGTGCTACAAACGAAGTGATCTTGAGGTCCATGAGGTCCCCCTACTAGCTCATATCGAACTAAACCTTAGAACAATGTGACAAACGAATTTGAAGTATTCAAATTTGGTTTTTGGAGCAAATCGTTAAATATATGGATATATTTAACCTAATGTTTAATTGTAACTAAACATAAAGAGAGAGAAAATAAGAGATATTCAAGATTATGAATAAGGATGCATATTAATTGAGATTAGTGTTGAAGTTAATTATTAGATTAATTTTGAAATTAAATGAAATTGGTCAAATTGCATTAAAAGTCAAAATTATTGACTAGGTAAAAAATGCAATGAAAGTCAAAATATTGACTTTTGACATTGAAAGTCAAAAAGTCATATTTGTTGACTTTGGACTTTGAGAGTCAAACTATAACTTTTGACCAAGTTAGTGGAAAGATCCAACAATTATAAGTGGGAAATGCCAACATTGGCATTGCTAAGTGTTGTCTTCAATTGAAGACACTTGCCTCACTAATTCATTATGAGTTAGTGAATTTTTTAGTGTCGATTTCTCATCAAACTCAATGTTGCATGTGTTTACTTGAAATGGGTTTTGAAAGGAGAAGCTTAATGAATTTTATTTTTCTTGCCCAAGTGGGATTTTATGAGATTATTTGATAATCTCAACCCTTATTTTCTCTCAAATACTTAGCCTTTTCCTCTACAAATTAGTCACTCACCAGATCCCACCATCCTGTTCTAAGGCTAGAGAATAGTCGAAAAGACATTCTGGTGATCTACGAACCATTTGTGAGGAGATTGGAGCTTTTTTGGAGAAGATTTGAGACTACAAAGGTTGTATTTCTTCTATCCTTTTATTCTTATTTTATTTGCGTGCCTATTCTTTGAAATTATCCTAATTAGAGTACTTTAGATCATTTTTCCTTTTGTTGTGCATGTGTTCACTCTAGCACGTGAAACTCCTAGGATCTTTCAATTTTTGAGGTAACTTCTTCTGTAGTATGGCACTGTATTCCTTATTTAAACTCACAGTCTCATATTTTTCAAATTTCTTCTTCTTCAACAATATTTCCTTCATGAACTTCACATAGTTCGACATCTATTCCAAAGCACTAGAAAACGGAATATTTATGTGAAGCTTCTTAAAAATATCATTTTCTCATTCAATCTATTTTCCTTAAAGCATAGAGGATAAGGGATTTTCTTAAGAACAATAGGTAAAGGTTCAGAACTACTCCCTAGATTGGGTGATACAGGAACATCACCCTCTTTTCCTTAATCAATGTCACCTGCTATAGGGCCTAATACAACCTGCTCTTCTTCTTGATCCGTCACAGGGTTCACAACATTCCTCCTGTTTCTCAGAGTTATTGCTTTACATTCTTCCATGGGGTTTTTCTCAGTACAGCTAGGGAAAGCGTCCTTTTGCAAGGTATTTAGTGCAGGAGCCATCTGGCTAACCTAAACTTCAAGGTTTTGGATAGCTTTCCCATTTCTCGTTATAGTGCACTCCAAGAAGTTCGTTCTACTGCTTGATTCCTTGGTGAAGTCTGCAAGTAAGTCCTCCACCGACAGTTTCTTATCAATATGAGGATGAGAAGTAGAAAAACATGGAGGAGCCTATAAAGCATTTTTGTTATTAGCATAAGAGAAGTTTTCATGATTAAGCAAACCTCGATGATAATGGGTAGGTTGATGCATCTGATATGAATTCTGATGTGATCCTTGAAATCGGTTGGTTTGACACATATAATTGGCACGCTCAGAATTAGATACCTCCAATGAAGCAGTTGCATGGCAAGACCCATCGATGGAATCGATGGTTGGTTTCCTATAGATAAATGAATAAGGGCGTTAGTTAAAGATTCCATTTATGCCTTTAATGAACTTACCTCGTCAAGCTCGTAGAGTCCTACTACTCTAGATGTGGACCATTCTGATGGCCAGTTATAGCCATATCTTCCAACAGTGACTGAATAACATCGACAGTCTTAGAAAAATTGATCCACTTGCTGAAACATCCAAGATGGATTTTGTCGTGCTAGTAAACCATTGTAAAAAAATTGGATTTGTAACCAGTCAAGATATCCATGTTGGGGGCACTTTCGCAACAACTCTTTATATCGCTCCCATACCTCACATAGTTGGTCGTCCTCTTTCTCTCTCAACGTTCCACTTTCCATCCTCAATCTACTAGTTTTTGAAGATGGGAAGAACTCGTTAAGGAAAGGCTGAGCCAACCCATCCCATGTAGTTATACTTCCTGCTGTAAATTACTCCAGCCAATCCTTCACTTTCTCTAGCACAGAAAAAGGGAGTAATCTTAGACGAATAGCATTAGAAGAGACTCCGTTTATTTTTACCATTCCATATATTTCCAGAAAAGAATGGATATGCTTGTGTGGATCTTCATGTGGAGTTCCTCTAAATGCACTCTCTCGCCATTTCAAACAGACTAGGCTTCAGCTTAAAATTATTATTTATTGAGGCCTCTACAATGCTAGACTACGACATAGGAACAACTGACTAGAAGTAATCTTGAATAGTTCTTGCAACTCTCACTTGGTCTCCCATGGCAACAAACTTAGCACTTAGATTCCTTCTTACTCTTCTAAATGTTCGTTCAATTTCTGGATCAAAAGGAATAAGGTCCGACCATTGACTTCGTTGCATACATAAGATTCTCGAACAACTCAATAAACATAAAAATAAAAAAAATAAAAGAACAACAGAAAAAAAAACCTAAATTAAGATCAAGACAGTTCTAAGCAATATTAAGCTTCGAAAAATTATTATTGCCAGTCCCTAACAATGGTGCTAAGAACTTGATGACTGAACGCAAGCATACGTATCGAAGTAATAAAATCTCAATTAAAATCGGGTATGGTCCTTAGAGACTAGCGTGAATAGTTTCTTCTAAGCTTAGGTATTGTAGTTGTTTACTGATTTTAGTTAGGCAACCAAGATATTGATTTATGATCGAAATTAAAGTGAAACTAATAAAAAGAAAATGACATACAAAAGGAATTTGAGTCCAGAGTGTTGTTTTATTAAGGGTGTACAAATGGAAATTGACATGCAATTAACTAATAAAGATTGGTTGAGGCAAGAAGTTCTAAATTCGTGAAATTCTTTTTCAAGCTCAATCTGTTCTAACTCTAGTTTATCAAGTTTGAATTTCTTCCTATTGCTTAAACTAGTGTTGCATTAAAACCCTTCGATTACACCTCTTATTATTCTTGAATCATTATCATGCAATCTAGAATAACAATCTAATTACCGATGTCCAAAAAATCAATCTCTTTCTCAAGTAGAATGATTAGCCCTATATCAATTGATTAATGGCCAGTCAATTAAAAGTATTAATAGATAATTTAGAAACCTAATCAAGAATAAATCAATCATATAATCAAGAATCCATTCAAGATACCTAAAAATAAACAACACCCTAGAATTTATAGAAAGAATGAATTAAAGAATTAAATAAACGATCTCCCTTCATAGTAACCGGATCTCAATCATGATCTTCTTGACCTTTGCGTACGAATTCCAAGTTAATCTCCTACTCGAAATCACTTTCTAGATGAGTGCTCTCTCCTCTAGGTTGAACTCTCTCCCAAAATCTCTTCTCTAAAGTCAGCCCATCGCAGACGTCGTTACTACTCTTTAAGAAGAATTATTGTAGCATTGCAACACTGTAATTCAATGTTGCAACATTGAAGTTTGAAGCAATTTTAGTGTTCATTTGCCATCTGAAGCATCTCAATGCTGCATGGTACCATTGCGATGCTGCCTTATTCTATACTCTCGGGTCTTCAGTTTCGTGGGGCAGCATTGCAGTGCAAGCTCAATGCTGACCTCCACCTCTTAATTTTTCTTCTAAATTATGCCTCTTTTTCCTTCATTTTAGCCTTTAGTTTCCCTCCTAATTTCATAGCCTTTAGTGACTTTTGCCCTGGGTTTTAATCATTTTTGCCCAATTTGCTTCTAATGTTCAGTTTCCTCAAATCACCCAACATACCACATCAAACCATATAAAACTAGCAATAATAGTTCCAAAATTGAAAGTAATTAAAGCACTTTTCATTTGCTTTTCAATCCTCCATACTATAGCTTCTCCATTTAGAGTAAATACTGATCTCGAAGTTGATTTCATCGAATCCATATCGATATGAAAATAAGAATCAACGTATCCAGTAAGGATCATATCCTTTGTACCATACACGAGCATATAGTCCCTTGTTCGGCGAAGATACTTGAGAATATTCTTAACGACAGTCCAATTATCATATCTACAATTGGACTAATATCTGCTAACTATTCCAACTGCATAGCATATGTCGAGGTGTGTACACAACATGACATATAACAAACTTCCAACTACTGAAGCATAGATAATTCTTTTCATATCCTCAACTTCTTGAAGTGTCTTAGGATATCGTTCCTTAGACAAATGAATTCAATGCCTGAAAGGTAACATACCTCTCTTGGAATTTTGCATTTTATATCTAGACAACATCTTATCTATATAGGATGCCTGAGATAATGCTAGTGTTCTATTTTTGCGTTTCCGAACTATTTGGATCCAAGGAACATATTATGCATCTCCCAAATCCTTCATTTGGAAATGTAATGCTGGCCATCTCTTAACGTCACCTAGGAATTCTACTTCATTTCCAGTTAATAGAATATCATCAACATATAAAACCATAAAAGCTATCGTCTCGCTAAAAATCTTTTTGGAAACACAAGGTTCATCAACGTTTTGTATAAAGCCATAAGATTGATCGTAGTGTCAAATCTCATATTCCAGGATTGAGATGCTTGTTTCAACTCAAAAATGAATCTTTTAAGGTTGCAAACCTTTTGGCTTTGACCCTGCTCTATAAACCCCTCTAGTTGAGACATATAGATATTCTCTTCAAGATAGCCATTCAGAAAGGCTGTCTTGACACCCATTTCTGATATTTCATAATCATAAAAGGTGGCAATGGATAAGAGTATTCTAATAGATTTTATCATGGCAACTAAAGAGAAGGTTTCTTCATAGTCCATCCCCTTTTCTTTGGGTAATCTCTTTTGCGATGAGTATAGCTTTGTAGGTCTGTACCTTACCAGCTTGGTCTTGTTTTATCTTATAGATCCATTTGCAACCAATAAGTTTTACCCCTTCTGGTTGATTTACAAGTTCCCAGACTGAATTGATGTACATAGATTCCGTTTCGAGGTTCATGGCATTTATCCATTGGTCTCTATATACATCTTCTATTGCTTGTTTAAAAGTCAATAGATCCTCTAAGCCATCATTTGGTATGACGACCTAAGTTTTTATCAAACCCATGCAACGGTCAGGTTGATGAACAATCCTCCCACTACGTCGAGGCATTCTCAACTCTTGAGAAGGACGTGGAGTACCAGTTTCTCATCAAAAGATCTTGTTAAAGGATCAACTTGGTCAATAACCTTTGTTGACTTTTTTGTAGCTTCTGTGGACATTTCATTTAATACTAGCTTATTGCAAGGTTGATGATTCTTTATGTGATCTTCTTGTAAGAAGGTCGCATTTGTTGATACAAATACTTTATCTTCCTGAGGATCATAGAATAGACCACGTTTTGTCTGTTTGGGGTATCCTATAAATAGGCATACTTTTGAATGATGTTCCAGTTTCTTTGGGTTTTGCACCAACACATGTGCTAGACATCCCAAAACCTGAAGTGACATAAACTACCTTTACGTCTACTGCATGTCCCCAAAAAGTAAATCTGAAGCACTTTTCTAGGAAACCATGTTCAAAATATACATAACAACCTCTAATGCATGTTCCCAAAAAGAAATTATGCAACTGAGTATAGCTCATCATCGAATGAACCATGTCTAATAGGGTTCTATTTCCCCTTTCCGCTACCTCATTCTATTGAGGTGTACTAGGTGCTGTGAGTTGCGATTGAATTCTGTGTTCTATTAAATAGTCTTGGAATTTTAAGTCCATATACTCATTACCTTGATCTGATCAAAGTGTTTTAATCTTTTTACCTAATTGGTTATCAACCTCTGGCTTATATTCCTTGAACTTTTCAAGGGTTTCGAACTTATGATGCATTAAGTAAATGTAGCCATATCTGAAATAATCATCAATAAAGCTGATGAAATATTCATACCGTCCTAAGGATTTAATATTCATTGGACCACATAGGTCAGAATGTATGAACTCTAAGGTTCTTTGGCTTTAAGACCTTTTCCCGTAAATGATCTTTTGGTCATTTTACCCTCAAGACAGGATTCACATGGTAGCAGAGAGTTATCTTTTAACTGATTTAGGAGTTCACTCTTAACCAGTCTCCTAATCCTATTAAGATTAATGTGACCAAGTCTTAAGTGCCAAAGATAGGCATTAGGAGAAATTTTTTGTTTCTTATTTTGAGTTTCAGCTGTTTAAACGTCTCTATATTCAAAATAGTTTTTCCTTAGTTTGTTTTAACACATATAAGTTATTTTAATACCTTTTGAAATAATGAATACTTCATTATATTCAAAACAGACTTTGTACTTTTTTTCTAGCAAACATGAGATAGATATTAAAATCCTCCTCATAGAAGGAATGTAATCAACCTTTTCAAGTACAATGAATCTATCTCCAATAAATAACTTCATACCTCCCACTACTTTAGTTGAGACAATTTCCCTGGTCCCTACTTTAAAGGTTGTTTCGCCTTTTGTAAGTCTCCTTTAGGAACTAGTTTCCTGAGCGAAAGTACAAATATGATTAGCGGCACATGAATCTAATATCTAGGATAATTTATTATATTCCATTAAACATATCTCAGTAACAAGTAAATCATATTTACTTTGTTGTGCTTTCTTAGTATCCTCATCTACGACATTCGTTTTTATTACTTTTAACATATCTAGAACTTGTTCATTAACAGAGGTTTTATCTTTTATGTCATGGTTATAAACATTTTCTAGAATATCGTTGCTAACCAATTGTCTAAACAATATCTGTAATGAACCCATGATTTCTTTAGTAGAAACCATGTTCTTGAATTTATTAGCGAGTATATCAGATATATTTGCTAGGATATGGATTTGAGCGTTTTCATTTGCTTTAATCCATCTGTCATATGCATTCCAAACCTCTTAGTTTGCAGATGAGCTGGGAGATGGAGAACATTTCTCTGTTAAAACAAATTTTAAATCATCATCTGCTAGTATTGCGTTTATATTTGATGTTGAAAAATTAAGACCGTAACCTTATCGAAAGCGAGTAATATAGAAGAATTCTATATGTTGAAAATATAAACAAATTCTAATCAGTAAATAGCTTTTATATCCAATCAAATTTTAGCAAAAGTAACAGTGAACCCAAATTTCATTATTTATTTGCAATGATACTTTAGTGATTCAAAATGAAGGTGATTCTTTTGTTTTGTATTTTCATACATTTATTCATTTATAGCAAAATAGTCTTTTGGAGCATTAAAAGGAAATCATGATTCATAATCTCATAGTCATCATCATAGAGCCACAAACATATAGTCAATATATCAAAATATCAAAATGAAAAAAAATTAAATCTAAGACGAGCTCAGATGCTCAATGATTCCAGACATGCATTTATATATCATTATAGAGCATAAAATATTAAGTATGACTCATTTTTCTATGAAAAATATTAATAAAAAACGTCAAAAACATGAAATATTTCTCACCCCCAACTTAAAAATTGAACATCGTCCTCAATATTTAAACCATGCATATATGTTCAAGAATAAAAGGTAAGATATGTAAAGAGAAACTTTGTTGGTTTTTGTGGTTTCTTATTCTTTTGATTGTCAGAATTCCTTGTGTTTTGTTTTTCTTTGAGTTTTCTTGCGAGGAAAAAGAAAAGGATAAATTATTATTTCATTCTTTTATTAATTAACGAAGTATGCTAAGAAATACAAAAACAACAAAGTAAGAGAATAAAAAATTGAAAGTGAAAAGAAAGAGAAAATTCATTTGTTTTACAAATTTATAGCGTTGCTTGCTTAATGTTGGGGAAGAGAGGGATCACATGTACGGGGGATTAGTCAAAGGAAAGTCCAATTGAACTTTGTTTACATGCCCTTTGTTGTAGACTTTAAATTTATGCTCGTTCACCTTGAAAATTTTTCCTATTTCAAGACTTTTAATTTCAACTACACCATAAAAGAAAACGTTAGTAATTTCAAAAGGACTTAACCATTTGGACTTAAGTTTTCGAGGCATCAATTGTAATATAGAATTGTAAAGCAATACTTTTGGTCCAATTTTTAAGTCCTTTGTTATCAAACATTTATCATGAATAAACTTAGTTTTCTCTTTATAGATCTTGGAATTTTCATAAGCATTATGTGCTAATTCTTCCAATTGTTGTAATTCTAGAAGTTTTTCTGTCTAACTTGGGTTAAATTCAAATTACATTGTTTTACCGTCCAATATGCCTTATGTTCAACCTCAATAGGAATATGGCATGCCTTACCATATACAATTCTATACAAGGTCTTTCCAATAGGTGTTTGAAAAGCGGTTCTATATGCCCAAAGTGCATCGTTTAGTCGAGAGTTCAAATCTTTTCTTTTGAAGTTGGCTATCTTTCCAAGAATGCTCTCCACTTCTCGATTGAAAATTTCTACTTGGCCATTTGTTTGAGGATGATATAGAGTTACAACTGGATGTTGTACTCCAAATTTCCTCAATAATGCTTCTATGGTTCTATTGTAAAAATGTGTTCCTTGATCGCTTATAATGTTGGGTTTTATGTCTTAAAACTCGTGGTTTATAGATAATAAATTTATTCTGAAATTCAATTAAATGATTATTGATGATTGATTCAATAAAGTTGTATTTGAATATATGAATTGCTTATTTCGTTTTTGAAATAGATCCAATAAACTAAAAGATCCATGACTATTACATGAGTACTTGAACTCTATGTGAAATTATTTTGTTATATTTTAATTGTAAATATATGCTTTCTTTACTTGTTTACTATTTTAATTCGTCTTACTCAAATATATGGGAATCTGAGTTCAATCACTATGTTGAATGGATCAAACTTCATGATTTAGAAGGAAAGTCTAGAGATACTTCTCAGGTGTATGGATCTAGACTTTGCACTAATGACCGATAAACCTACTTCTACTGAGGAACAACGAATACGACTAATATTGAGAAGTATACACAACCAAATAGCATGTATCTAATAATCATTAGTTACTCCATTCCGAAATTTTTTAGGGTTCTATCATAAAAAGTTAAAATACCAATAAGTTCTTTGCTCAAATTGAGAAATTTCTAATAAATTAAAAAGGGGAAGCAAATAGTCTTTTTTATTTCTTTAACTTTATTGAGGTATAAGGGCAATAAGAACATAGAGGATTACATTACGGAAATTTCAAATCTTGCAGGTAAATTAAAGGCACTTGATATCAAGATAAATAAAAACTTACTCGTACATCTGGTACTTATCTCTCTTTTTACACAATTCACTCAGTTTAAGATAAGCTATAACATCCATAAGAATAAATGGAGTATTAATGAGCTTATCTCACAATGTGTGCAAGAAGAAGATATGATTAGAGAGAAATGACAGAAAATGCTCACTTGGCAGCTTGCTCTCGTGATAAGAAGAAAAGAAAATTTATGGATGATGTAGAGGGATATCTCAAAAATAAGAGTAAGAAATATACAAAAAAGAAGGTCATTTCAAGAAAGATTATCCCAAGTACGCCAAGTGGCGTGAAAAGAAGGGTACTACTCAAGTTAATTTAGTTTATGTACCTATAGATACTTGGTGGACAAATTCTAGTGCTACTACTCACATAAGTATATCTATGCATGGTTGCCTGTGGAGTTGACCGCCAAGTGATGTTGAAATATTCATCTATGTGGAAGATGACAAAGCATTTCAAGTTGAAGCTATTGAGAATTTAATATTAATTTTAAAAATTTGTTATTATTTAGATTTGAATGAGATTTTTGTTGTACTGTCATTTGGAATTTAGTTTCTATTTATGGACAAATTTGGCATTTTATTGTTCTTTTGAAAATAATAAATTTAGTCCTTTCAAAATTCCAAGCTTATTGGTACCGATTCTCTAATTGATAATCTATATATGCTTGATTTCTTTGCTTCATCTAACAAGATCATGTTATCTAATTCAAGTAGTACAAAGCGTAAATTAAATGAGAATTTCGCTATTTTATGGCACAAACGTTTAGATCACATCTCTAAATAGAGAATTCAGAGACTTTGTGTCAGATGAAATTCTTGATTCCCTTGATTTAAGTAATTTTGAAGTTTGTGTGGAATGTATTAAGAGAAAACAAACAAACATAAGAAAATTAAGTGCCAACAGATGCTTAGATGTCTTAAAACTAATACATACAGACATTTATCGTCTATTTCCTACAACTTCTTAGAATGGACAACAATATTTTATTACTTTTATAGACGACTATTCAAGATATGGGTACCTATATTAAATTCATGAGATGTCTTAATCTTTGGACGTTTTCAAATCTTTCAGAGCTGAAATTGAACTTCAACTTTGAAAGAAAATTAAGGTTGTCAAGTCGGATCTTGGTACAGTAGATATAATAGATTAGGTGAACAACGTCTAGGACCCTTTGCCAAATACCTATAGGAATGTGGAATTGTCCCACAATACACCATGCGGGGAAAATTTAGCACGAATAGTCTGGTGAAAAGGGAAAATAGAATACTTAAGGTTATGGTGATAAGCATGATTAGTCATTCTTATTTGTCAAAATCTCTCTGGGGTGAGGTAGCTAAACATCCTTATGAGTAGTGGATAGGAAAGAAGCTTAGGATTAGGCATATCCACATCTGGGGTAGTTAAACTGAGACTAGGCTTTACAGACCTAACGAAAGAAAATTGGACTCAAGAATTATTAGCTATTATTTTGTTGGGTATTATGAGTGCTCTTGAGGTTCCAAGTTCTAGATCCCAATTTTAGATCATTGTTTGAGATGAGAAATGCCAGTTTTCTTGAGGATGTTGAGTTTGAGAGGAAGATAATATAAGGGAAGTTGTCTTTGAAGAGGAATTAGTTTCTTTTTCTAATGTGGTTATAGATGATGTTTAGACTCTAATTCTTGACTTCAGTAATGAACCAATTATAAACAAATACAATATTGAACTCCCAATAATTGAACCTGAAGTTCAAACTCAACAACTTCAAGAAGTGTCACTAAGAAGATTCACTAGGGAATGAAGAAGTGTAATTCCAAATGATTCTATTTTTTTCTTCAAGAACATCAAGATGAAATGTGCATAATGGAAGATAATCCAATCAAGTTCCAACATGCTCTACAAAGTTCTAACTCTCAAAAGTGGATAAATGTTTTGGAAGAGGAAATAAAATACATGAAAGACAATGACGTTTGGGAACCTTTCGAATTGAAATAAAAAACGAAACCAATAGGTTGTAAATGGATATTTAAAACCAAAAAGATTCCCAAGGAAAAATTGAACGATATAGGGCTCATCTTATTACAAAGGGTTTTACTCAAAAGAAAGACACTGGTTACAAAGAGACTCTCTCTGATTTTATCGAAAGACTCTTTATGGTAATCATGATACTTATAGCTCACTTTAATTTAGAGCTACATTAGATGGATGTAAAAACTGTGTTTCTCAATGGAAACATTGATGAGACGATTTATATGGTGCAACAAAAAAGCTTTGTATCTAGTAATTTAAAGTCTATGGTGTGCAAATTGAAGAAATTCATCTGCAGTCTCAAAAAAGCCTCTTGTTAATGATATTAAAATTTTCATGAAGTAATTACCTCATTTGGTTTTTAGGTGAAAATAATAAAAGATTGTGTATGTCACAAGTTCAATAGGAGTAAATCTATCTTTCTGGTGTTATAGATCGATGACATACTTATAGCAAGTAATGATGTAGTTTTATTGCACGACACTAAGAGGTTTCTCAAAGATATTTTGAGATGAAGGATCTTGGTGATGCTTCTTTTGTATTAGGAATTGAAATACTGTGATATTGTTCTCAAGGTATGTTGAGATTGTCATAAAAGAGCTATATTGAAGAGATTTTGAATAGATTTGGCATGAAAGATTGTGCACCAAGAGATACTTTTTTCGCTAAATGTGGTAAATTTCATTTAAGTCAATGCCCCAAGTTCATACTCAAGATTAAGGAAATGTAGAAGATTCTCTATGCATTGGCTGGTGGAAGTCTAATGTACACTCAAGTATGTACGCATCCAGATATTACGTTCGTAATTGGAGTGTTAGGCAGATATTTGAGCAACCTGGGGATGGATCATTAAAAATGTAGCCAAATGGGTTATGAGGTATTTATAGAGAACAAAAGATTATATGCTCACTTATTGGAGATTAGAAGTTTTAGAGATTATTAGGTATTCTGATTTCGATTATACTAGGTGTTAAGGCATTTTGCAATCCACTTTAGGTTATATCTTCTTGTTGGCTGGAGAAGCTGCATCCTTAAAAAGTGTTAAACAAATACTTATGACTGCATCCTTAAAAAGTGTTAAACAAATACTTATGACTTCTTCTACCATGGTTGCAAAGTTTATAACATGTTATGAGACATCCAATCATGGAATATGATTGCGGAATTTTGTCATTGGGCTGCAGATAGTGGTTGACATACTACTAAAATTATTTTGTGACAATAAGTCGGCAGTGATGTATTCCAACAACAGAAGCAATACGAAGTCAAAGCACGTAGACATGAAGTTTCTGGTTGTGAAAGAGAGTTCAGTATGGTCAAATTTTTTTCATAGAATATATAGGAAAAAACTCTATGGTGGCAGAACTATTGACTAAAGGTTACCATCTAAATATTTTCATAAGCATATCTCACATGAGTGTTAGCCACTTTTATGATCTTATGGTTTAGTGGGAATTTTTTATTGAGGATACTTTGACCTTAATTTGTTTATTTTCTATATAGAATAAAGTTGATTGTTTATGTTTTACTATTTAAACTGGTTCATCATGCATGTGGTTTTCTAAATTTGGTTTAGCATAAAGTTTTTAAGAATGATCTCACAAAGAAATTTGGACTAGTTTGAAGCATACATGATCTAGATAATTTGCATGTAGTTTCCATGCTATCCATCCATACTTGATCTATGTCATTGAATGTATTGGAACTAGTGATCAAGGAAGGTTTTGGTACAAGGGCAGTGACAAAAGCCGCATTGATTTCATGCTGATACAGGAGATGAACCAAATTGAACTAAAGGAGAATTCTATTAGTGAAATAACATGTTTATGCATGCTTAAGGGTTATGGGATTTAAATACATTATGTACACGGACGCAATCCAAGTGGAAGATTGTTAGGCGTATTTTAAATACTAATACATATAATTAAAGTATGGGTCATGTATATGGATTAATAGTTTATCGCATTAGGTTATTTTTATTAGATTGTACCCTATTATGTGATATAATTAATTAAGGCTCTAGATTCCTAGTTGAATATGAACTTAATGGGTAGAAACTCATTTCTAGTTAATTAGGGTTTAATGGAAACCCTAATTGAACTAGAACATAAAGAGATTTTAGGGCTATGATCCTCAATATACAAAAACAGTACTCACTTAGTCTTTCTTGAATCTCATCTATAGAGAGATCCTACTAAGGGCATGTGAAGTTTTATTGAGGAAGACAATAGTAATGTTAAAGCTATCATTATCATGAAGTTATCATCAATCTCTCATTGGAACCTGGTATGTTATTTATTCTTTGCAATTTAACATGAATTATCCTAATCTCTTCAATATAGATTTCAAATAATTATGCTAACACATATTGCGTGATCTTGATTATGAGCCCATAAGTTTCCATATAGAAGTATGGCTTGCCGAGTAAAAATAACCTATTGGTTCTAGGGAATTATGAGAACCCTAGGATCAACTTATAAATATAAGGTTATGATCCTCAAAATACTATGCCTCCTTAGCCTCTTATTTCCCATCTAATAGTGAGGGTCCATCCACATGTAGCCACCTATTTTTGTCCGACCTCTTAATTTGACTTAATCCGTGTGTCTATACAATTTTGCATTTTGTTTTTTAATTAAATCTTAATTTCATACTTATGAAGATTTTGATCGTCTTAGTTTGGTTAAAGTAATCAATTAGAGTAAAAACAAATAAGGTAAAATTTTCAATTCCGGATTTGGTTGCCTGATGTTTCTTTTCCTTTTAAGGATGAAACAAGTTTGGTAAAATTTTAAAATTGAATAAAAAGTTCAATGAAAATAAAATATCATTTTGAGTAGAGTTTTGGGTTTTATAAACCCTTCTTTCTCACAAAAACCCTAGCCACCACTTTCATTAGCCCCCAGACTTACTGACTTCCGATGAACCAGTTGGTGCTACTCCAATTTTACTAAACTTGAATTAAAAGTTGTTTCAAGGACACCATGTGCCTGATATTGCCCCTATATCTCTCCCTGAAAATGAAGATGCTCCGAGTGTTGAGCTAGTCAATTCTCCTTTTGGTAAATGCCTTGTTTACTCCTTGACGGATGAACTTCGCACGCTCAATGATGTGATTGATCGAGCTTCTGACCGCAAGCGAGAGGTTAGTCTGCTTTTGAATATGATGAGGAGAGTTGTTGATGATGGTGGCAGGCTGGGCCTTCACAATGATTTTTTTCTAAACACTTTGAAAGTGTATTTTAAACGGTTTTTACCAAAAGAGTTTAAATAAAATGACTTTTTTGGAAGATATTTGTTTTTGTCTCTAGTCAATTCAAACAAGTCCTCAATATAATTTCCATAATCATACGAATGCAGATCGTATATATAATTTAAATGGTACACATTTGAATTAAATTAAATATGAACTAGGCTATATATATCTTATTGACTAGGTGATATGAAAAGAAGAAAAATGAAAAGGGTTGGTGAATTTAGGGTTACTTATCAATGAAATCCTTGATAATTTCAGTAGTGTTCTTAGCAGTTCCCCAAGCTCCAGTAACAGTGTTCTTTGCTTTCTCTGTTATGTTTTCTGCTGTTTTTGTTATCTTCTCTGCTGTTTCAGATACCTTTCCTGTCACTTCCTTTGTCATTTTTGATACCTGAAAATATATGACACCATACCTTCCAATAAAAAAAAAATTCCAAATTTTATGTTTTTCCAAAATGTCTAGTCCAACTAAAACAAAAAAACAATCCAATACATAACTAAATAGATAAGATATAAATTATACCCCCTCTCAAATGTGACTAGTTTCATGTCTCATTGAACTAAAAAAACAAACGAATGTGATCTCATTGGCTAAAGCATATTAGTAATCTTCAAAATACCCCTTGAAGATATGCATTTTGGTTAGTTTATATATTATTGATTTTTAATTAGCGAATACCCATTAGCTCTGATATCATATTCGATAAATTTGAAATTCCATCTCTCAAGATCAATTGGCTAGAGACGATTAATCCATGTATTTTATAAGAATTGTGAATTACTCTCCGACCAATATTTGAGAGTTAAAATTTTGTAATTTGATGATTATAAAGTCATTCTAAAAATAAAAAATTAATATTTCAAAATCATTTTGTTTACAAGTATGAGACAAAACAACAATTTAATCATTTCGAAAATATTTTTAATCATTCAAATCAATTTTAATTATATGAAGACTGCATTTAAAAGTGTACCATTTAAATGATGAATTGATTTTGAAGGATTTAAAGTATATTTTGAAGTAAATTTGAATATAATAAAACTGATTTTTAACAATTTAAAAATCACTTTCAAACATAGACTTATTCTTAACCCACCCTAGAACCATTTTGGAATATTTTTAATTTCTCATCCCTTATATAAAATTGATTATTTATATTTCAATTTAATAAAATCAAAATAACGTAATTGAAAGGGGAGATTGAAGGTTGAATTAATTGGCTTACACATTTAGCAGTGGAAGCTGCAGTGTCTCTAAGGAATTCACTTGTTTCTCTTACTTCTTTTGCACATTCCTTCACTGCTTCTGCTGCTTCTTTTGTTTTTTCACATGCATCCACTGTCTCTTCATCCTTTTTTGTCTGCCATTTCCATACATTTTCTTTATCAATTACCAAAACTTTCATAACATTTAAACATATCTATATATCTTTTTATTTAATCAAACCTCATTTGGTTAAGAAGAATGAAAATACAAAGAAAAGACAAGATTTGCAATCCAAGATAAAACATTCACAAGTGAAAAAAATCATTTTAACCCGAAAATATAAAAAGAAAAATATCTGAATATATCTCAAACTGCATAGTGTCTCGATCACAATGTGACAAATTTTCTTTTCCGCATGTGCTATCTCAGGAAAGAATCGCCATAGCCAAAGGCATCACAATAAGAAAATCATTATAACCCACAAAATCAAAATACAAGGGAAAATAAAATTAAGAGATGATTTTCACTAATATTGATTACAAATGTAAAAGCATAATTAGATATATGAAATAATTATAAAGAAGAAGAAGAAGAATAAGAAAATATGTGATAAGTATACTGACTTTTGAGAGTGATGGGTAAGAGGAGATGAAGGCTTCTTGGCCCAAAGAGCCATTACTATTGGCTTTTGCTATTTGAAGTGTAAAGAAATTTGAAAGCTTTGCAGTGTGTTTCAAAGTTGACATTCTTCTGGTTTTCTTGTTCTTCAAAGACAAAAAAGAAGTTAAAAATTTTGATGTTATTCAAGATGTTTTGTGGAAATTAAAGATGTTTTAAAAGGAAGTTATTGTATTTTATCGGTTCTTTCTTATGAACGTGGAGAAATTTGCTGGTTTTAAGAGGACCAAGTGGTGCTTTGGACATTGTTTTCTCTATTTTTATGGCCAACAAACTGCCATGGTTTTTGTGTCAGCCACAATTTCAGGGATATTTTGATTTTTCAAAAGCCGTTTTAAAGTTTTTTTTTTTCCGTTCCTTTTTTTTCTCTTTAAAATGTTTTTTTATAAGGGTTATTTTTAGTTCTTTTAAATGATTTTGTTGAGGAGTGAATTTTTGCCCGGTAAAATAAAATCAAAAATCAAAATAAAATAAAATAATAAAAAATAATATGAGATTTGATACTAGCTTGCTAGGGATTAGGAAATTCATATCCTAATTCTAGTATGATTAATATAAACCCTAGATCAAATTCCCTATAAATAGACCATTAAGACTCAATCTAAGGGAACTAAAATCAATAGACCATTAAGACTCAATCTAAGGGAACTAAAATCTTCTGACTTCTTCTCTTATTCTGCAATTCTCTTACTAACCTAGGTGTTTGTGCCCCTTTCCGGTGTCGTTTAATTCCCAAAAAACAGCCACGAAGAAAAAGAAAATTTATAATACACCAAACTACTACTACTACAAAAATGTAGCAACAGTAGTAAGTGTGGGGTTTAAACCACAGGCCAAGAATTAATTCCAACCATCGCCACCCCCCCTCCCAACCTTAATTTGACTATGGAAAGTGATAAAACGGGGTTTTGTTGTTTGGTTGACAGAAAAATAAAAATGCGGGAAGTAAGATAAATTGAGAAAGAAAGAGACTGAACACAAGATTACATCCGGCAGTTTAGAGACCATAGGGTTTTTTATGAATCTAATCATCGATTAATCATGAAAACATGCTTGAATTAACTATTTCTTAAGCATAATCGAATATAGAGACAGTCCATACAAACTCCCTAATGAGAATCAACATGTCGTTAATTCCTAAATTAACTAAGCTCATTACAAAGGTAATTTACTTAGTTAATTGCATTACATACTTGGATTGATTAAGACATTAAGCAAGAATGACCAGTTCTATCCTAATGCATTTCCAATCTTTAGGTTTTGTAAGCATGCTCTCAATGCAATTACAGACATAGAAAATACACATAGCAAAGACAAACATACAAGAACTTGAGTTGCCAATTCATCAAATCTTATATGCTTGTTCTGAAAATTCATTCAAAGAAAGGAAATCACGAAGAAACATAAACATCCAATAAAAAATCCATAAGAAATCTCAAAGAATTTAAGAAAATCCCTACAAACCTAAAAAACCGACGTTGTGGCCTTCAAACGTTCATCGAAATCGACTCGTGATGCCAACATTTACAAATACAACTCAAAATTAAAGAAATCTCATGAGTTTTGGCCTGGAATGGCCAAAACCAAGCAACATGCTCCCAAAAATGACCTAACTCTCCTCCTCCCTTACCTAATTCAGAAAAAAACAAATTTATAATATAGTCGCAACGTTGCAATGCTCTTGTCGATCCAACCCTCAAGCGTTGGGCATGCATTGCAACGATTCTGTAACTCTCCCTTGCGACAGGCACGCACGTGCGGATGCTTGGCATGCTGTTAATCATTGTAGCTTTGCAACGTTAAGGATAACATTGCGACACTGCTTGTATCCTTTGTTCTTGAAATTTAATGTTGCACGAGCGTTGGACCTTTCATGTATGAGCATTACGACGCTCTAATCAGGGCAGTTTGGTCATTTCAACTCATTTGAAGTCTAAATGCTCAAATCACCTCCAAATTGCTTCAAATTAATCCCATTTCTCATCAATTGGTCAATTCTACCTTTTGGTTGCTTGGTACCCTAAAAATAAGACAATTAACACATAAAATCAATTATCAAGCCTAAATTAAGCTAGGAATTATAGCTCTTTTTTAGAGCTATCATTAGGCATTAAGGTCATCGAAACCCTTTTTCTTTGTTTTGCAGGTTTTCTCTTCCCCAAATTACAAATTCAACTGTTGGTGTCACGTGAAGGTTAGGTGTCTTTCCCTGCATTCAATCCTAGACTCACTAGGAAACCTTGTTTCAACTTATACTTGGGTTTAGATAAGGAAAACATGTGTCTATTTATATGTGTGTGTGTGTATATATATAATTCATTTAGTTTAGGCACAACATTAAGCTACCAATCAATCATTTAACATCATCGCATATAAAACAGCAAAATGCATAAATATGAAACGCAACAGGATTTTGAATCGTTGTCGAGGATTTATAAACTAATCGTTATTTGAATTTTTGTTTGATTTTTGTAGGACCTCAATCAATGGTGTATTGTGCACTTAAGTTGAAAGAGTGTCACAAAAAATATATGAGTGAAGGCATTTTGTCTAGATTCATATTTGACCATAAAATTGAGAAAACTTTTTAGAAGAGAAGTAGAGCAAATAGACGAATTAGACTGAGGAATAGAATGAGAGACTAACTAAATGAGAACAACCTGAATGCGCCAATCATGGCTAACAAACCCAACACACAAATGTGGCCAACGACACAAATAATATGTTGGCATCAACACATCCAATACTCCTTGCTCACGATCGTAATAGACCTATAAGGGAGTATGCATCACCTACCCTATATGATTTCTCACTAGGTATCATGCAACAAACCATAAAATGAGCTAGATTTGAATTGAAATCTGTGATGCTCCGAATGATCCAGATTGTAGGACAGTTTGGAGGGGTTCCTAGAAAGGATTCATACGATTATTTGAAAAGCTTCCTTGAGATATGAAATACCTTTGTCACACCAAATATTACCGCAGAGAAAATCTGTTGATGGTCTTCCTCTTCTCTTTGAAAGAGGAAGCGAGATAATGAGTTTACTTCTTTGAACTAGGTGAAATAACCACCTAGGAAGAAATGGTGGAAAAATTCATGAAAAGTTATTTCCTTTCTACTGAAAATGCCAAAAGGAGACGAGATATTACCAACTTTGAACTAAGGGATAGGGAAGCTCTCAGCAATGCATGGTTGCGATTCAAGAAACTTTTCAGAAATTGTCTGCACAATGGTATACCTGACTGTGTGCAAAAGGAAATCTTTTACGATGGGTCGAACAAGAGTTAACAGCAAGCAGCAAATGTTGGAGCGGCCTTACAGAAGGACTTATGGACAAGATGTACATTGAAGCAAAGACCATCTTAGATAGAATTTTAAGGAATAACGAGGATTGGTAGGATAATAATTTTTTCTCAAGATTGGGCAAACAAGGAAACAATGTGGGAAGATCAAAAAATGATGCAGTCGTCATGTTACAAACTCAAATAGATGTGATGACCAATTTACTGCAATTGATGGCATTAAACTAAGTCAACGTAGGAAGCAACAACTAAGTACATGTGGTAAATCAAGTTTCTGACTTAGGATGCGTTAGACTGGAGAGCCACATACATTCGAGATGTGCCCATAAAATCCACAATCCATATACATCATCAAGCCTGACTCTCATTCGAACAGATACAGTCCTAGATGGAGAAACCAACCGAGTTTGTCCTTGGGTGGAAATGCGCAAAACAGTCAGAGCACAAGGCGGCCAGGACACAAATAGAGGTGGACCTTTAGGAATCCACCAAGGTTATCAAAGACATCAACAACCTCAAAACTTGGCTCCACAAGCATCAAGCTTAACTTCCCAAATGGAAGTGTTAGTGAAAGAGTATATGCAAAAGAATAACGCTCCTTTAAAGCCAAGCCTCCTCAAATCAAAGTTTAGAGATGAAAATGGGACAAACAGTTGGAAAGTTAAAAACTAGACCAAAAGAAACCTTTCTGAATAATATGGAAGAACCAAGACATGTGGGGAACATAGGAAACAGATAGTGTCAGGTCGAGACATTGAGGAGCACAGATTATTGATTGAAAGAGCAGAGAGAACTAATTCAGCAACTTATCAACCAAATGAACAAGCAAAGGAACAGTCAGTTGATCAACTGACTAATAGACCAACACAGAGTTCTAAGAAAGAAAATTCGACACATGACAACAACAAAGAGGACAAAGAAGTGAAAAAGGGAAATGAGAGAAATGAAAATATTGAACGTATGAGTTCCTCTTGGAACACCAAAACTTCGAACTCATCATCTGAGATGCGTCCATAGCTTCCCTTCCCATGACAATTAAGGAAGAAGAATGATGAAAACCAATTTAGACGTTGCCTTTACGTTCTTAAATAGCTCCATGTGAATATTCCCTTTGTTAGGGCACTTGAACAAATGCCAGCTATGTTAAATTTCTAAAGGACATTTTGTCCAAGAAAAGAAGACTTGGCGAGTTTAAAATCGTAGCATTGATACAAAAGACCAGAGCATTATTTAAAAGAAGGATCTAAGAGAAAATGAAGGACCATAGCAGTCACACAATTCCTTGCTCAATTGGGGGAATTAATTTAGGTCACGCACTATGCGATCTTTGAGACAACATTAACTCGATGCCTCTTACAATCTTTAAGAAATTGGGGATTGGGGAGGCCAGACCTACCACTATCTTGCTTTATCTTGTTAACAGGTTCATCACACACCTTAAAGGAAAGATTGAAGATATTATTGTGCAGGTTGACAAGTTCATTTTTCCAGTTGACTTCATATATTTTGGATTATGAAGGGGACAGAGAAATTCCTATCATCTTAGAGCCATTTTTATCAACTAGAAGGGCTCTCAATGACATTCATTAGAGAGAGTTCACAATGAGAGTGAATGACTAAGAGGGCAATATTGGAGAGGTACCAATATGCAACGGAAGTGGACAAGATCGATAAACACTCTAATTCACTAATTTTGGCAGAAACAAAAACATGCTTAAACAAAATTTTATGGGTTTCAAGAACATACCTTTGAAGAACCTTTAAAATCTGGATTTCCAGCAGCTAAATTCTCCAAATCTTTGTGCAGACCACCACAAGATCTTCCCTATTATTCTCTTGGTGCTCTAGATTGAGTTGTGGGGCTCAAAATAAGCTGGAATCGAAGGAAATTTGGAGAAAGCTCACTGCAACAACCCAAAATGAAGAACACCTTCTTCTACCTAAATTTTTCAGAAAAATTCATTCGGTTGCCTTACTTCAACATCACTCCAATCTCTTCAATATTTTGTAGACTATCATGCAGAGATTTGTTGCATGAGATACAGCTCATGCTTGGAGTAATTGAAGGTTGAAGATAATGGGTTTCATGGTGAGAAACTTTGAAGATGAAGATGAAAATCTCATTTTCCTTTTGTAAAATTTTCAATTCCAAAAACCAAAATCTAAAATATGATTTTGAACTTTATGTGGAGACATAAAGGTGGATTACGTTCGAGCAAATAGTCAAAATGATCTATAATATATGAATAAGATTGGGTACCTTATTCTGGTAACACTATTAGGTGTCGCCTGCTATGTAGTTGTTACAAGGAGTTGTAAAGTGTTACAAACGAAATGATCCAAATTCGTTCATGTTGGACATGAGGAGTGGGGATGTCATTGTGCAAAAGGGCTTGTACAAGATCGGACCACAAAATGAGTCACTCTTACTTTATAATGATGTTTACTGTTTAAGACTGACTATTTCAAAGCGATGACCTAGGTAACTTGACCTTAATCCTAAGCTAACTATGAACTCCTGTTTATTCGGGATTACCCTTAGATTTGCATAGGTGAGGGTTGGCTCAACAGCGTCAGCTGAATAAGTCTCCCATTTCAGGGGTAAGATCGGATAGATAGTTGAAGACATAAGGTGCAAGAGGAAATTCACTCCTGCCTTCTTTAGGGATAATAGAGAGGTTCTTCTTTTAAGTGCTGATTCTGGGTCTTGAACAAGGGATCCCACCATTTCATTGCCCGGAGAGGGACTCGGTTTTGTTGATTGGATCACAAAAATAATTGTTCATTAGGGGATCAATTGGGAGTTAAGGAACAAGAGGTAATTTCAGGGGTAAAACAGAGATTTGACCCAACCGTTATTGCGGACAACCTATGAAGGGTTAACTTACTAATCATGGTTATATCGATTGGACATAATATATCAACAGTGAGGGGAGTTCAACTATGGGCTTTAGTGAAATGACCCATTAGTTAACGAATGGGTATTAGATCGGTCTAATGAGTTTAGCCGATTAATCTCGGATTGTTGGAGCCCATGATATACAGGTCCACGAGGTCTTCCTACTATCTCAGAAATGGATTAGTTCTAGAGTAGCGTGATAAGTTAATTTGAAACGTTTAAATTAGAATCAAACGGAATTGGAGAAAATATATTTAAATATGATTTAAATATATGAAGATGAATTTGTATAAAAATTAATTTAATATTGGATATTAAATTAATTAGAATTATGTAAATTGTTTAAATAATTATTTATTAATTTTATTAGAAAATTAATTTGTGAAAGTAATTTGTAAAATTAATAAATTTTGATTTTAGAAATAAAATATGATTTAAAAATCAATTTTGGATTTTGGAAATAGAAAATTTCACAAGATGAAAAATTTTCATCTTCATCTTCAACTTGCTCACTAGGAACCCACCACCTTTAAGCTTTAATAACTCCAAGCATGAGCTGCATCCCATGCAGTAAATCTCTTTGCATGATAGTTTACAATATATTGAAGAGATCAGAGTGAAGTTGAAGTGAAAGAACCGATAGAATTTTAGCTGAAAATTCTTGATGAAGAAGGTGTTCTTCAATGGGTTGAGTCAGTGAGCATTCTCTAAATTCCCTTTGATTCCAGCTTATTTTGAGTCTCACAACTCAATCTAGAGCACCGAGAGAATAGTAAAGACGATCTTATGATGGTCTAAACAAAGATTTGGAGGAATTTACAACTGGAAATCAAGATTTCAACGGTTCTTCAAAGGTATATCTTGAGACCCATTAAATTCTTTTTTAGCATGTTTTCTTTTCTGCCAAAATTGATGAATTAGAGTTCTTATGGATCCTATTTGCTTCCGTTGCGTGCTGGTATGTTTGTGCAAAAGGGTTTGTACAAGATCGAACCACGAAATGAGTCACTTTTACTTTATAACGTTGTTTACTGTTTAAGACTGACTATTTCAAGGCGACCTAGGTAACTTGACCTTAATCCTGAGCTAACTATGAACTCCTATTTATTTGGGATTACCCTTAGATTTGTATAGATGAGGGTTGGGTCAACAGCGTCAACTCAATAAGACTACCATTTCAGGGGTAAAATTGGATAGATAGTTTGAGACATAGGGTGCAAGAGGATATTCACTCCAACCCACTTTAGGGATAGTTGAGAGGTTGTTCCCGTAAGTGCTGATTCTAGGTCTTAAACAAGGGGGCCCACTCTCTCACTAGCCCGAGAGGGACTCGATTTTGTTGATTGGATCACAAAACAATCGGTAATTAGGGGATTAGTAGGGACTTAAGGAACGAGAGGTAATTTCGGAGGTAAAATAGATATTTGACCTAGTCGTTATTACGAACAACCTGTGAAGGGTTGACTTACTAATCATGGTTATATTGAGTGAACATAATATATCTACAGTGAGGGGAGTTTAACTATGGGCTTTAGTGGAGTGACCCATTAGTTAACGAATGAGGGTTAGATCGGTCTAATGAACAACCTCTAACGATCGATCTGTAGGTCCACGAGGTCCGCCTACTAGCTCGAAAATGGATTAGCTATAGATCAGTGTGATAAGTTAATTTGAAACGTTCAAATTAGAATCAAACGGAATTGGAGAATATATATATTTAAATATGATTTAAATATATGAAGATGAATTTGTTTAAAAATAAATTTAATATTGGATATTAAATTAATTAGAATTATTTAAATTGTTTAAATAATTATTTATTAATTTTATTAGAAAATTAATTTGTGAAATTAATTTGTAAAATTAATAAATTTTGATTTTTAGAAATAAAATATGATTTTAAAATTAAAAATAGATTTTGGTTTTTTGGAATTAAAAATTACACTAAAGGAAAATGAGTTTCATCTTCATCTTCAAAGTTGCTCACCATGAAACCCATTATCTTCAACCTTCAATTACTCCAAGCATGAGCTGCATCCCATGAATGCATATCTTTTTGCATGATAGTTTGCAAAATATTGAAGAGATTGGAGTGATGTTGAAATGAGGCAACCAAATGAATTTTTTTGAAAATTTGGGTAGAAGATGTTCTTCATTTTGGGTTGTTGCAGTGAGCTTTCTCCAAATTCTCTTTGATTCCAACTTATTTTGAGTCCCACAACTCAATCTAGAGAATAGTAGGGAAGATCTTGTTGTGGTCTACACAAAGATTTTGAGGATTTAGTAGCTGGAAATCATGATTTCAAAGGTTATTCAAAGGTATGTTCTTGAAACCCATTAAATTTTGTTTAAGCGTGTTTCTATTTTTACCAAAATTAATGAATTAGAGTGTTTATCGATCCTGTCTGCTTCCATTGTGTGCTGCCTCTCCAACAATCAATTCAACATGTTCAACACGTTGCAGTATCCTGACGACTTGGAGTTTTGTCAATTATTGGACGCATTGGAATGAGAAATTGAAAGCGAGGACATCGAAACTGATCTATTCTCGAAAGATGAAGAAATTGAGCTTGACGAAGTTGTCTATGTGACGAATGAAACAAAGAGGAAATTTGAATCTCTAGATTTGCATGACAAAGAATCGAAGAAAGGAAACCATCACTCGAAGAGCCACCGATTCTAGAATTGAAACTACTACCAGTGCACTTGAAGTATGTGTACTTGGGATAGAAAATACTTTGCTAATCATCGTATCATCCTAATTGGATGCACCAAACGAAGAAAACCCTTTATATGTGATAAAGAAACATAGCACAGTCGTAGGATGGATGTTAGCAGAAACGCATGACATTAGTCCAGACATATTGCATGCACAAGATACGTTTAGAAGAGAGGGACACACAGGGACCAATCAATTTAGTGCAGACTCAACCTTGCGATAAAAGAAGTGGTTAAGAAAGACAAAGTAGCTTTTCTAATACTTTATATGGATGATATCCTATTCATTAGGGAATGATGTAAGGTACCTTACTGACTCTAACCAATAGTGTTCTTAGAAACCTCATGAAGTTAAAGATGAAGGAACCTGTGAAGGCCCTGAGTGGAAACATGGATCGATCCTAATTTCAATTTTACAAAAAATGAAATTATAGAAAACAAAAATTATGCATAATACAAATTTTACAGCATGCAATTCTAAGAAAGAAAAAGGGAGGAATAGGGTTTAGAATCCCTTAACTTTGAAGAACTTTACTTCACGTGTTCCTCTTCTAGAAGACACTCACGAACAAATCCAAATGGCCATCACCAAAAGTGTTTCCTTTGTATTCTCTGTAGGGGAAGAGAATTTACAAGAGGTGTGGGCTTTGCAGTATTTTCATTAAGGGATTGAGATTGAGAGTACGAGAGGAAAACTCTAGCAAAAAAAATACAGAGTAATCAGGTTTTCCTAACTCTTTTGTTTTGAAGATCAATAAACCACCTTCTCCAAAAACTACCCTATCACATATGAAAATGAGAGAAAAGAGGGGGAGGGAAGTTACAACTCCCTCCCATAATTAAATTAAAAAATTAATACTAAATAAATATTATAACATTTAATATATATTTATATAATAACTAATTTATCATATAATATATAAATTAAACCATATGTTATATCGCATATAACAAATAACTTATAGTTTTTATACTGTATCAAATATAATATAACCTATAGATTTTAATTCTCTCATTAATATATGGTATTTAATATAAATTACATCTATATTAAATTTAATTATATGAAAGCAATTCACGATATTCAAATATTTATTTCCTCTTAGATAAACTTTATATTATAATGTATCAAATACATTATAATAATTATATCAGATATAATTAAATTAAAATTAATTATATCACATATAATTAATTCTCTTAATTAATTTGAACAATTCAAATTAATCTAAAATTGATTCTCATTACCTCTGTGGAGCTACAGAGAGTACCTCATGGACCTGTAGCTTGAAGCTCCAATGGTACTTGAATAATTAATTAAACTTCTTTAATTAAATTATTCAACATCCATTAACTGTCGGGCACACAAAAAAAGACTGACAGCTATACTATTCACACTACAGATATATTTATTTGTCCATTGGATATAACCAATCAATAGTGCATGACCCTTCACAAATTCCTTGTAAGTACAACTAGGACAAAATTACCGTTTTGCCCATGTAGTTACATCTAGCTCCTTAAGTACCACTGATCTCTCTAATGAACAATAAGTCATATTCCAACTATGATCAAACCCCTCTCGAGCCAGGAGAGGGTGTGGCACCACATTGTCCAGCCTTGGAATCAACCCTTAAGGAAGAAATTTATCTACTTACCCCAACATTAGGGAAGAAGTGAATTCCATCTTGTGTAGTTATGTTCCCAGCTCCCCAATCAGATGAATCCCCAAAATGACTTGGCTTATTGAGTCGGTGATCTAGTCACTCTCACCCATACAAATCAAAGGACCGCCTTCGTAGGAAGAAGTTCACAACTCACTCAAGATTCTGGTCATGTCACCTATGGTCATCCTAGTGAAATGTAAGTCAATATTATGAAGAGAGATATAAAATGAAACTAGTCATTTTGTGGTACTGTCTTATACAAAATCTTTTGTATAGAACACCCCTGCTCACATATGTCCACATGAATGATCAGGATCAGATCATTTGTAGCACTTTACAACAATCGTAAAGGTATCCAACCTTACTCATCTACTATAAACCATTTAGGTTATCACTAAAATATAATCCACCTAAATGTTAGTTTATTGGTTTGTGGGTTTAATACTACTAAATTTGAAATAAAATATCTCATATTTTATTAATTAAATAAAATATTTGTACAATACAATTACAAATTGCAGGGCCCTACGAGATTTAGGGCATCAACCCCAACAATTTCTCACTTGACCTAAAACTAGTGGGGTGTACAATATAAAAATCATACTAATATACAAGTACACAAAGTAATAAACTATGGCATAACACGCGCCCAGTACAAAATCTCCCACTTTCCCTAGTTTAAATGTGGCCTGTCTCATAGACCCATACTCTGCAGGTGACCCTTAAACACCTTAGCCATGAGAGCCTTTGAAAATGGACGAGCAACGTTGTGCTCCGAAGAAATCTGTGTGACGATCACGTCCCCTCAATGCACAATCTCTTGGATAAGATGATACTTTTTCTTTATATGCTTCCCGCGCTTGTGACTCCGACGCTATCGAGAATTAGCCATAGTACCACTATTATTACAATAAAGGGTGATGGGCTTTGACATGTCAAGAACTACTTCCAAATTTGTTAGGAATTTCTTGAGCCACACAACTTCCTTAGCAACTTCACAAGCTACTACGTACTCTGCCTCCATAGTGGAGTTAGCAATGCACCTCTGCTCGGTGCTCCTCTAGATTACTACTCCTCTGTTTAGAGTGAGGATTGATCCTGATGTGGATTTCCTAGAATCTTTATCATCTGAAAATCAGAGTCTGTGTATTCTGTAAGGATCAAATCCTTAAAACCATACACGAGCATGTAGTCCCTCGTTCTTCGTCGATACTTGAGGATGTATTTAACAGCGGTCCAGTGATCAAATCCTGGATTAGACTAATATCTACTAACTATCCCCATCGCATAGTAGATGTCAGGTGTAGTACATAACATCGCATACATCAGGCTACCAACAATCGATGCATGGAGGATCCGTCTCATTTCTTCAACCTCTTGAGGTGTCTTAGGACATTGTTCCTTAGACAATATAACTCCATGTCTGAAAGGGAGGAAACTCCTTTTGGAGTTTTGCATATAAAATTTGACAAACATCTTGTCAATGTATGAGACTTGAGACAGGGCTAGCGTTTTGTTCTTTTTTCGATCTTTAAAGATCTGAATGCCCATAACAAACTACGGCTCTCCCAAATATTTCATTTGGAATTGGGTTTCTAGCCAATTCTTAATTTCAATAAGTAGATCTACATTATTCTCAATGAGTAGGATATCATCTACATACAACACCAGAAAGGCTACTGAACTGTTGATGATTTTCTTGTAAACACAAAGCTCATCAATATTTTGATCAAAGGCATAAGATTTGATCGAAGTATCAAATCTTATTTTCCAAGATCGAGAAGCTTGGGAGTTTTTTGGGTTTTATGCCCTAAAACTCATAGATAGTAAATGTTATTAATTGACCGTCATCAATAAAGAGTTATAGATGTTCAATCAATAGATATTATTGTTTGTATTATTATCTAATTTGTCTTAATAATCCTAAATCCAATAAACTAACATCCAAGGTTGCCTTATGAGTCTGGAACTATATGTGGAGACATACAGGAATCAATGTTCAAGATTTAGTCTAAAGGGTCCATAGTATAGGGATAAAGTTGGGTACCTTATCTTGGTAATACTATGGATACAACCCACTTTGTATTCGATACAAATTTAATGATCGAACGCCTTCGTGTAGGTGACACGCGAGTGGAGGTATCCTATGAAAATAGGTTATATAAGATTGGATCGTGAAATAGTAACCACTAGATGTAACACCGTTGAATAACTTGGCTCCTATTTCAATAGAATGGCATAGGTGACCTAGTCTTAATGCTGAGTATATTATGAACTCCTGTTCACGAGGGATTGTCCTTTGATTTTCATGTGTGGAGGTGGCCAGATCGTCAACCCAATAAGCCTACCACTTTGGGGACGAGACCGAGTGGGGAGATGGGAACATAATTATACAAGATGGAATTCACTCCTTCCCTCCTTGAGAGTAAGTAGATGAGTGTTCCCTTAAGTAGTGTCTCCGGGACTTGAACAAAGGGTCATAACTTCTCATTGGCCCGAGAGGGGTTTTTATTTATTGGTTGGACCATAAACAGGTTTTTCATTGGAGGAGCACTGGTACTTAAGAGGTCAGAGATAACCCAAAGGTAAAATGGTAATTTGACCCAGTTGAAGTTACAAACAGTCGTGAAGGATTAACTTGCTGTTATTGGTCTATATTCATGGACACAAAAATATATCTGTAGTGAGAAGAGTGCAATTTTAGGTCTTCAGTGGAGTGTATCCACAGTTATAGAATATTCATTAACTTGGTTAAAGAGTTTGACCAATTAATCTAATATCATTGGAGCTTCTATTCTACAGGTCCACAAGGTCCCCTCGTTAGCTCACTAAAGGATACTTAAAAGAGATAATTTGAATTGTTCAAATTAATTTGAGGAACCTATATATTAATATGAATAATATATAATTAATTATGGATATGATCTCTACTTAATTTGGAAAGTAATATTTGAATAAAATTCAATTTAATTAATTCAAGTGAATTAGATTCCTAAAGAATTAATTAATAGAGAGGTGTTGCACATATACATGCGATGTGTATGATAATTAAATAGATATATTAAATTGGGATTAATGAATAGTTATTTAATTATTGTGCAAATTAAAATTAAATAAGTGTTATTTAATTGTGCAAATTGTATAAGTTTTATTTAATTAGGCTAATTAATTAAATAAGTATTATTTAATTAAATACAGAAAATGAAAATATGTATTTATAGAATTGGAAAATATAGCTTAGGAAAAGGAAAATAAATTGGAAAAGATCATTGACCCTAGGCCTCCCCATGACACTTTGCAAATACACATTCCTACACAACTTTGGTTGTAGAGAAACTATTATGGGAACATATTATAGGAAAAAAAGAAGGACTTGAACGCATGTTAGGATAGAAATGGACATGATGGGCACATACCAAGAGAACTTTGGACGTATATGAGGTGTTATGGTGAGATGTTTTGGATCATGTGGAAACCTGAGTAAAAAAATGGTTGTGTTGGAAGGTCATGCATTGAACTATGCACCACTAAGGGAATAAATTGGGATTGAACGCATGAGGGAGGATTGGTGGGTGCATAGGAGATTCAAGGGGGAAGAGTTGGCTAAGTATTGGACAACATAAGACAACACGAGTGGAGGAAACCTTAAAAAAGGAAAGGTTGGGCACATATGTGAAGCATTGGGTGCATCAATGGCCATGTGGGCGCATGTCTTGAAGGAAAAGTAGGACAAAAGGATGTATGGGTAGGTCTTTGAGTTGGGGGAAGTAGGCTATGTGTTGAGGAGGAAAATTGAACCCAAGGAAACCAAAAACCGTATTTGGGTGCATGCTTGAGGGAAGATAGTTGCATACTTTTGCCTAAGGCCTAAGAGAAAGATATGATGTGATTAAAAGCCAAGTTAAGGAACCACATGTTGGAACCTACGTGAACATGTGTTGGAAGCACCATCATGGATGCATAAAGAGATGTTGGATGCATGGAGGAGGGTTGATGAAGCCACCATGCGCCCAACCTAGGTTAGTATGCATTAAGTTGAGAACTTGGCAAGCAAGGTCGAATTGAAGACAATGTGGGATATGTGGCTCAACCAAGTGAAGTTTTGGCGAGCCAAGGATGAGGTGGACACATAGTAGGACATGTAAAAGGTCGGAATGACATCTCAAAAGTAGCTATGCATTAGCCTAGGTATGGTGTAGACACTTAAGCTCTGCCTGCAAGGAAGAGGTTTCAAGGGGCATGTGCTAGAGCTTGCATGAGGTTGACACATAAACTTACCATACAATCAAGGTGTCATGCGTTGAAGCATAGAAAGGATGACAAGGATCCATTTTGGGATGCCTATAAATATATGAGTAGACTTCATTTCACTTCACAACTCAAAATATCTTCAAGGAGACTTAAAAAGAGAGGAATTGGAGTGAATTGAGGAGCTTGGGGGGGGGGGGATGCATTGATAGGGGATACCATGAGTTCATCAGGCTTGTTTTGTGTTGAAAAAGAGTCCATGTGCCAATCAGTTTGCATAAAAGTGACCCTTTGCGCACAACTGCCTGGGTTTGTCCTAGGGTATAGATTAACGTCTGTTGGAGTTGGTAAGATACGGCTAAGGCCAAGAACGTATTTTTAAATTTTTTTAGCCCTAGAATACAGGATTCTAAGTTGAGTACTAGATTAACATAGGTTCAGAATTAGGGAGGAACTAGGAACATGGGAAAAGCTCAGGGAAGAGAAACTCTTGTGGGTGAATTATGAGTGGTTTTACAATTGTTTTGGTTGAACCTATATACATATATGTTATGGTATATATATATATATATATATATATATATATATATATGTATGTATGTATGTATGTATGTATGTATGTATGTATGTATGGTTTGATATGAATAGCATGATCAACAAATGTGTTCTCTCCGAGTTAAGTTACTAATTTTCTGTTGTTTTACGTAAATGGCTGTGTAACTTTGCATTTGCTTGATAACATGCTTATAAGGATTGGTCTGGAAACTGCAATTGTGCCCTGGGTAAATGTGAGCGCGTCTCGAGCATGTCTAATGGGATTTTGTTGATATGTACACATTCGGTGGGTCATATTGGGTACTGGGATTGTTTCCTCACACATGTGTCTTGGGTTGGACTGAACTATCTGGGAAACACATGATCATGCAAGTAGTATCTTAGCAATAAGGCTGGGGTGGTTATATCTTATTTCTTGATATTGTTCATGTTTGTTTCCTGTGAAATTATCTCAAAACGAATTAATAAAAGAAAAACCTAATTTCTTACTAGCCTTACCACACACTAAGCTTCTAGCTCATGTTTTTCTATGTTTTTTTTTCCCCAAGTAGTAGAAGAGGACGTTCTAGAAATGCCATTCGAGGTTAGGATCTGCCACTCTAGCAGAGTGAAACTCTGGATCCTACTACAATATAGAGTTATTAGGCTTTAGAAAGAATAAAAAATATGTTTTTAAACCTACGTAGTATAAACAGATGTAATTAATCAATTTAACTTTGAAATTATACACATATGTGTTATAAGAATTATCTAGTATATAGGGGTATGTGGACAATAGATATCACAAAAGGGTTGTGTATACCATCTTCATGCCTCCTTTCGGACTTAAGAAATAAGAATAGAAGGGGGTTTGACAAACGAGGTTTCTCTTGTGGTAGTATTCGAGATCGCTCCAGGAGTTGTTCATGATCGAGACCGTTTGGAGATCCATTCGTTGGAACCTTGTTCGTGGCACTAGGGAATCTACAAGGCGAAGAACTATTCTAACCCTTTTCCCTAGAAGCATGCTAATTTACATGTTTATTTATTCTGTTTAGTAAAACGATTTTGTTTAATGTAAAATTGAATCGCGGGATGCGAGGCGATCTTATGTGAGATGCTTCCGTTGCGGGATCCAATCCGTTCAATTTGTATCAGAGCCAATCTTTTGCATCTTCGTTCTTCGTCTTTTCTCGAAAAAATTCATTTAGAGGTGGGTATTATATTATGCATTATGAATGTTTGAATGTTAGTTTCCAAAATTGGATGTTTTCGATTTTGACACTAGATTTTTTTTTTTTTTAATTTGATTAAATTGTAAGGGCCCATTGTATTTTTGGGCAATTTCTTTCTTTCTTCGAGTCTGTATGTCCGTGTCGTTCATGGAAAAAATTTGATGTGAAAAGAACATGGGAAAAAAAAGGTGAAACACGAGAAAACGGAGAGAAAAAGTGCAATTCAGTTTTTCAGGGACAACTTTCACTAATTTATCAATTTCCAGAGTTCTATCTGTTGGATCATGTTGAAATTTTGTCAGTATGTGAAGGACAACCATGGCCTTATTTTGAATGGTTGGATCGTCATTTTGAGCTCCAATTTATGCGTCGTCACTGCCGAATAGAAGTAATTTTTTCTTCAATTAATTAAATTAATATAATTGTTATACTATTTAATCAATTATTTTTTCATTATGGTGTGAAAAACTGTTCGAATTTTTGCTATTTAATTTAATTATTCATTAGATGGATGTTTTAAATTATTTTTTTGAATTCATATACATATTGTATGTCATATATATTCAAAAGTACACAACTTAGGATAAATATATACATGCATCATAATTAAATATAAAGAGTTATATTTTAGAGATGCATGATTAAATAAGCATTTTCATGCATCATAATATAAGCGTTATGTTAGTGATATATGATTAACCTAAGTATGTCCACGAATCATACTTTATACTAAAATTTTTCTAATAAATAGTGGAATGATGAATGTGAATACTTGATGTGATTATAGAATTAATTCATTAATTTATAACGAGTTATAGTTTTAATGAACTTGATTAATTTCTATAATCTAGATTGCATGCAAATATAGGTCAAATTAATTTTAAATTGTTTAAAATTGACTTGTGTTATTTCTAATGGGATTAGATATAGTTTAATTTTTTAAAATTTGTTTTAATAAGATTAAAATGAATTTTAATAAAATATTAAATTCCTAAAATAATTGTCCATAAGGGACCTTTGTCTAAGGAAGGTTCTGTTTAGGAATGGGTATTTAAGTTGACGGAAATCAAACATCTCTACCTGGGAATCGACCTGGAAAGTGAATTCGGAAAATATTAGATAAACATGCAATAGTTGATTAACTTTATTAAAAGAGTTTAATAAATGAAATGAAATATTGTTAAATTATTTTATATAAATGTTATACTGAAGCAAATTTAAAGGACTTAGATAAATTCATTAGCTGGGGTTTAACTAAGTATAATAAATTTATACTTAGTTAAACCCCGGCTAATGAATTTATTAGTGGTTTTGTAGTTTGTAAATTTATTTTTACAAAAAAAATTATTTATTTAATATAATAAGTTCTTATTTTATTTGACATTTAGTTGCATTAACCCAAAATCAATAAACCAAGATCCATAATTAATGGATATAGCTTAAATATGTATGTGATGACATACAAGTAGATCATGTTTAAGTAATAACCTAAATGGTTTGTAGTAGATGGCTATGGCTCGGTATCTTATTTAGGTAACACTAGGGATACGACCCACATTGTAATTGTTACCATTATTGTAAAGTGTTACAAATGATTTGGTCCTTATAATTCATGTAAAGACATGTAAGTGAAGGTATCTTATCCAAAGAGTTTGTATAAGACCAGAGCATTAAATTATTAGTCTCTCTTTATAACACCGTTACAAGAAGATACTGACATTTCACTAGGATGACCATAGGTGACTTGACCTTAATCATGAGTGAGTTGTGATCTGTATCCAAACTTTTCGACTCAATATGCCTACCATTTTGGGGATTCATTCGAGTGAGGAGCTGAGAACACAGTTACACAAGAAGAAATTTGCCCCTTATTGTTAGAATAAGTAGATAAATTCTCTCTTAAGGGTTGATCCAGGTCTTGAACAATGGGGCACCTCACCCTCTCATTGGCTAGAGAGAAGTTTAGTTAAAATTGGACTATGACTAATTGCTTATTAGAGGGATCATTGGTACTTAAGGAGTTAGATGTAACTATAGGGTAAAATGACAATTTTGAACCAGTTGTAGTTACGAGCAATTTGTTAAGAGTCAACTTACTATTGATTGATTATATCCAATGGACACAAAAATATATCTACAGTGTAGAGAGTGCAGCTGTCGGTCATTTGACAGATAGTTAATAAATGTTAATTAATTTAATTAAAGAATTTAATTAATTAATCTCGTATCGGTGGATCTTCTAATCTATAGGTTCATAAGGTTCCCTTACTAGCTCAATAAGGGTTAATGAGAACCAATTAATTTTTTTTATTAATTTGAATTATTCAAACTAATTAAAGGGAATTAATTGTATGAACACTTAATATAATATATTTGGATACGTTATAGTATAATGTTTAATGAGAGAAAAATATTTGAATATGGTTCAAAAATTAATTATATGAATTAGCTTCATATAAAAAATATAGGTTAAAATTAATATGAATATAATTCTTATTAATACTATAGGTTACATGAGAGAATATAAACTATAGGTTATACTATATATGATATAGTATAAACTATAAATTATATATTATATGAGATGTAATATATAGTTTGATTTAATTATGTTAAATTAGTTGATGTAATTAAATTGGGAGTTATTTCACATTATGAAGGTAGTTATGTGATAATTCCCTCACGTCTCTCATATGCTATATCTAGAGGAGTTGGGCAAAGGCAGATCATTATTACGTGACAACATTATAAAAAATTCTCTCTTCTACTTTTCATCCTATCTGAAATCCTCTCAAGAAATTCCTATTCTCCCTACACAAAAACTAAGAAGGCAAGTCCACACACTCTGCACTTGGTTCTCACCATGAGAATAACAAGAAAGATTTCATTGATGGTGTTCATCTTTCTATACATTGCTTAGTTTGTAGGAGATTTTCTATTCGTGATTACACTGGAATGGAAAAATGTGAAGAACAATTTCTTCAAGGGTATGTGTTATCCTCCCTATCCTCTCTGTTTTTGTAGTAGAAAGCATGCTTAAGGTTGAATGATGTTTATCGTTATGTAATTCCTTCTTCCTTTTAAGTTATTTAAAAAAAAAATTCACTAATACAAACGATCACTCACTTCCACTGTGAGAATTCGATTTCTTAATTGGTATCAGAGTCAAATCATATTTCTAAATTTCTTTTTAAGATTTAAAATTAGAGAATTGGTGGGTTTTTTCACTACATTGTGGATGGTTTGCATAGTGGATGTTTCAAAAACTGGCGCTTAGAATTTTCCAATTTAAATCGTTTTAAGTAGTAAAGGCTCGGTATTTTTAGGCATTTATTTATTGCTATCGAGTTTGTAAGTCTGTATCGATTGTGAATACAAGAGTTGTTGAGGAGATCGGTATAAATTGGAGCAAGTTCATATTGAAATCGAAACAGAATTTGCAATTTGTGCAAGAGCGTAGAGCGTAATTATGTTGCCCTTCACACTGTAGCATAGAAGGGTTAGCATTACTATGCTTCATGGAGCATAACATTACGCTATGGCAAGTGGCAGACCAGCGTGTTACGCTACGGCAAGCAGCAGGCCAGTATAACTATGCTCCCACCGAGAATCGTTACGCTCCGAGGTGTTTACACATGCGCGCGCCGCAAGGAGGTCATGGGTTCGAATAGGACTTGGAGTATGCTTTGGTATTTACTAGTATTTTCACATTTTAAGTAATTTATTGTTTTTAAATTAATTAAATTAATATAAATATTGTATTAATTTAAGTAATTGCGTAAGAGTGCCAATTTTTTGGTCTAGTGTTGCTGTTTAATTAATTTTTACATGTGATGGATGATTAATTTAATATATTGCATAATGTACATCATATAGTTTAAAATCCCACCATAAGAAAAACATATTATCATGCATAATATTTAATATAATTGTTATGTCATATAGTTGCATGATATAATAAGCATGCCCATACATCATATTAAATATAAATGTTATATTATATGATTGTATATATTATTAACATGTCCATACATCATACTATAGTATAAGTATTATATTAGATAGTTTTAATGATGGATATGTTTGTTTTCATTACTTTATAATATAAGTGTTATATTATATAATGAAAATGGTATTCCATGAAGCATGACATTACTTAGAAATAAGTGTTATATTTCATGAATGTCATTAAGTGCATGATTATAGATTTTATTTTTTTTCATTAGTTTTATAAGTGAAGTTTAATGAGTTAGACTTAAAATCTATAATCAAGAGTTGCATGCAAACGTAGGTTAAAATTAATTTCACCTAGATATATGTTAATATATTTCTAATGTTATTAGAAATAGGTTAATCTTTTATTTTTTTTCTAATAGGATTAGATTGAAAATAATAAAAGATTAAATCTATAAAATAATTATCTATAAGGGACATTTGTCTAAGGGAGGTTCTATCTAAGTTGATGGATACATAACACCCTTACTTGGAAACCGGCCTGGAAGGTGAATAAGACAAATATTTTATTAGCATGCAATGCATGATTAGGTTTATTAAATTGTTTAATAAACAAAAATGATATATTGTTAAACTATCTAATATAAGAGTTATATTGGGCTAATTTAACAAACACTTGGATAAATTATTAGTCGAATTTACCTAAGAAATAAACGTTAGGTTTAAAATGCTTAGTGAGAGAAAATTGTTGTATATGATATGTCAATTTCTTTTTATGTTCTCCCTAAATAGTTCACACCGTGAGATCTATGCTCAGCCTCGTGGAATCATTTGCTTGTGTCTCCATCAGGAAGGTGTTTGCATAGGTCAATACCAAGGTGAATGGAGAAAATGTTTATGTAAGTGGTAGAGGGATGTGTGTCAACACATCCCATGGTCTCCTTCATTAGTTTGTAGTAAAGTTTCATGCTCGACTTTGTGGCACCTTCGCTTTTGTCACCCTAAACAAAGATATTTGCATGGAATTTTACTCAAACTCCATAAATGGATAGAATTGCTTTAGTTTTTGTCCCAATCGGTTTGGATACGGTTAGCTCGTTAGGTGGAACTCTAGAGTTTAAAATGAAGGGTTACACTTACAAGATATTGTTACGCAAGTTAATGATTTCTTTGTCACATCCCCTCCCGAGTATATCTCTATTATTAGAAAGGAGGTGCGAGGATAGCAGATACCACCCTTTTATGATACCTGCTATCCATCTGGAGCTAATTTAATTCAATCTCAATCTTAGCCAGGGATAAATTAACTTAAATTTCTCATTTCATTACAACAAGATAGAGTTTTAACAACTTAGAAAATTTACAACTATTCCCTCAACCCTTATTCTATTGATTCAAAAGAAGTTTATCTTATTGCAGGCCTCGTTTTCAAGTAGAAACTAGGACTCTTCTGTTATCTGAAAAGAAAAATATTTAAGAAAAGAATGAGCTAGAAGCCCAGTGAGTGGTAGCAGCTACAGGGTCTCTTTCAACCTTTAACAACAAATAGTATGACATTAGTGCATCAACAAATCATAACAAGATTACTTCTCAAACCTCGTTCTGGTCGTATCCATTCCCTGCTAATCCTACACACGGTAGACAATTAAGGATATCTCTCTATGTACACATAGATCTACCTTTCAAGAGCTCAAAAACTAGACCTGTCAATCTTATAACCATCCCATGAGAAGTTCCATCACAAGCTCAGAAACTAGGTCCTATGACCACTTGACCATCCTGTGTATTTCTGCTACTGGCTTAGATTCTGGATCCACAGTTTTTCTGACCGTCCTGTGTAGTGAACTTTTATCGCCATACAAGCCACATACATACACATATGGAAACTTACAACAAACACTAAAATAAATACCACTCACAATTGACTAGCAGGGATTCTTTTTCTTCCCAATCCTTTGGTTTCCTAGTTCCTTCGTGGATTTTAAGCCTATATCAATCCAATATTTAACTTAGAATCTCATGTTTCGGCTAGATTAACCTTAGAATACCTTCATGTTTCTAAACTTAGCTTACCAACTCCAACAGATGTGAAACTAGGCCTCAAAACAACTTAGGACAGTTGTGCACCCAGGGTTGATCTTTCGCAGCACTAGTTGGATGCCTAGACAACTCCTTCCAACGCCTAGTTGGTCTACTTCAACACCCCAAGTCTCTCCTCTCACATCTCTCTTGAGTTTTATTTGAGGGAAATTTGAATTATGAAGAGAAATGAACTCCCTCGAGGTATTTATAGGCCATTCCAAGTTATCCTCATCATCCCCACAAGTTCTTACAGCATGACACCTCTTACTTGCATGTGAATTTTATGTGCCTTCACATTGAAAGGCCACCAACGCATGGTTCCCTTTTGAGATGTCCAACCAACACTTTGCATGCTCCACTTTCCTCTTTAGGCGTCTAATTCCTACTGGGATTTCGTTAAGACTTCATTTGATTAAGCCACACACCTCACCTTGCTACCAAGTTAACCTTTTTCCCTATGGAAACACATCCCAACGCATAGTCTTCATCTTGGGCGCATGGTTCCTTCCATGCTGCAACTTTTCCTCTCACTTTGGCTATTCTGGACACATGGTTCCTAATCCATGCGTCCAACCTCCCCCAAATTCTTCCTTCCTTGGTTTTTGTCTTCTTCTCACCGCATGGTTTCTTCACTTGAGTTCATAGCATAGTTCTAATCCACCCCCAAGCCTTCTATGCATCCACATGTGTATATTCTCCAAGGTATGCGTCGCCTTGTTTCTTCTAGGGTTTCTTGGTGCAACTCATGTTTTGCCTTTGATATGTTAGTAATTACATACCATCTTATGCATCCAAGCAGCCCTATTATGTGTCCATTTTGTGTCTTTAGGGTTTCATTCATCTTGAACCTTCTTATGTATGGCCAACTCTTAGCCTCTTTCAACTATGTGTCCAAGTCCCTAACCTAGGCATCCAAAATGACTCATCTAAGAGTCCAAGTAGCATTTCCCAACCTAGTATGCATTCAACTAAGGTATTAGAATGAACTTGTACTATCATGCTTCAATGGTTGAGTCCCACTCCTTTCTTATTAATATCTAGTTAAATTCCCTCTTTATTGGACTATGCATTCACTTTCACCTCCAACACTTTGCCAATTTTACTCATCCTTTACTTCTAGGCCTACTCATGCCCTTAAGCTTCTCTAGGTTCAAAACATAGTTTGAATACTTAGCCAAATTTTATCTTCAAGGCTCCAAGTATACCACCACTTGGGACTTATTATCTAAGGCTAACGCTTGGTGCTTGTTATGGCTAGGTGAAAGAGGTTGAGGGTTTACATTATTGACTGAACATAGATGTCAAATCATTATAGGAATAAGAGTTATTTATGTGTAATGGTTGGTAGAGAATATTTCAATTCAGTAAAGGGGTGACTGCCCACCCTACGTGTCTTTTATCTTGACTCATTGAAGCATCATGGCAAAATTAGAAGTCACATAAGGTACATTAAAATTTTGCTAAAATATGATTGGTTTTTCTTAGGTAATGCTTAATAACTAATATAAATAATTTGTATGGTTTCAGCAAACTTCATTATGACTAGCGCTACATTAAACCTCTTAAGTGCTAATAAATTAACTGGTGACAATTACATAAGCTGGAGCAATATAATTAACATTGTGCAAATTGTCAATAATCTGAAAATTGTCTTAGTTGAGAAGTGTCCTCAAGTACTCACTGCCATGGCATCTCAAAATGTTCGGGATGCATATGAGAAGTGGGTAAAGGCAAATGAAAAGGCTCGAGCATATATACTTGCCAGCTTGTCTGAAGTCTTGAAAAAGAATCATGTATCCATGGTCACTACACGTGAGATTATGGAATCACTGTGGGAGATGTTTGGACAACTATCCACACAACTCAGACACAACGTTCTTAAGTTCATTTTTAATACACGCATGAAAAAAGGGACCTTTGTGTGAGAACATGTTCTCAATATCATAGTCCATTTTAACATTGCTGAAATGAACGGGCCTATCATCGATAATGTTAGTCAAGTTAGCTTTATTCTAGAAACTCTGCCAAAGAGTTTCCTACAATTCCATAGGAACCATGTTATGAACAAGCTTGACTATAAGCTTACCACCCTCCTAAACGAACTACAGACTTACAAGTCCTTGATGAAAGTCAAGGAGCAGAAGAGAGAGGCAAAATATTTCCACTTCCTAAAAAAAAAAAGCTTCGCGAATAAGAGTTGAGTAAAAAATGACACTTGCTCAATGTTGCCTGCCTCCATACACCCCATCGTTGGTATGTTAATGTTGTGGTTGATGCCCTAAATCTCATAGTTTCATAGTTTATAAATTTATTTGTATAGAAAAATATTTATTTAATAAAATAATTTATTATTTTATTTGGAATTTAGTTGCATGTGGTTAAACATGCATGTGGTCACATATAGGTGGATCATATTTTAATAATAACCCGAATCGTCTGTAGTAGATGGACAATGCTGGGTACATTATCTTGGTGACACTATGGATACGACCCACTTTGTAATTACTACAATTGTTGTAAAGTGTTATAAATGATCTGATCTTGTCCATTGATGTGGAGATATGTGAGTGGATGTGTCCTATACAAAGAGTTTGTATAAGATCAGACCACAAAATGATTAGTATCTCTTTATAACACCGTTACTAGAAGACACTTACATTTCTCTATGATGGCAATAGGTGATTTGACCTTAATCCTAAATGAGTTATGAACTCCTGCCTGTGATAACGACCCTTTGATCTACATGGGTGAAAGTGACCAAATTCGCCGACTCAATATGTCTACCATTTTGGGGATTCATCCGAATGGAAAGCTAGGAAATAGCTATACAAGAAGGAATTTACTCTTTCCCATTGTTATGGTAAGTAGATAAATTGCTCTCTTAAGGACCAATTCCGAGTCTTGAACAATGAGGTGCCTCATCCTCTCACTGGCTAGAGAGTGATCTAATTAATGTTGGACTATGACTAATTGTTCATTAGAGGGATCAACGGTACTTAAGAAGTTAGATGTAACTACAAGGGTAAAATGGTAATTTGACCCAACTGTAGCTATGAGCAATTTGTGAAAGGTCAACTTACTGTTGATTGGTTATATCCAATGGATAAAGAAATATATTTACAATGCGAAGAGTGTAGATGTCAGTTTTTAATGGAGTGACCGACCATTAATGAATTTTGATTAATTTAACTAAATAGTTTAATTAATTAATCTTGTATCATTGGATCTTCTAATCATTAAGTCCATAAGATCCCCTTGCAAGGTCAATAAGAGTTAATGAGAATTAATTAGTTTGAGATTAATCTGAATATTCAAATTAATTAAAGGGAATTAATTTTATGAGATACAATTAATATAATATATTTGGATACATTATAATATAAAGTTTATTGAGAGAAATAAATATTTGAATATGATTCAATTATTAATTATATGATGAAATTCATATAAAAACTACAGTTTAAAAATTAATATGAATATGATTCATATTAATAATATATGTTATATTATATATGATATTATATAAACTATAGGTTATATATTATACGAGATATAATATATAGTTTAATTTAATTATGTTAAGTTAGTTAATGAAATTAAATTTGAGATTGGAAATAACTCTGTTAGGAATTATTTCACGTTGTGATGGGAGTAATAGGATAACTCCCTCACATCTCTCATATACCATATCTAGAGGAGTTGGGTAGAGACAGTTCATTATTACATGAAAACATTATAAAAAATTCTCTTTACATACTCTTCATCCTCTCTGTGAAATCCTCTCAAGAAATTCCCTTTCTCCCTACGTGAAAACTAAAATGGCAAACCTACACACTCTATCTTTGGCTCTCACCTTGAGGATATCAAGGAAGACTTCATATCACACCCACTCCCAGATTACCCACCAAATCTAAAAAGAGGTGTAAAGATGCTAAACATCACCTCCCTTGATGACATTTGGCATCTATTTGTGGAAACTTTTTCCGATATCATTTAATTCTCGAAAAGAGCTGCAAATCAAAAGAGAATTTGTAAAGATCACCAAACTACTTCTATTACTACAAAAATATAGCAACAATGGTAAGCACGGGGTCAAACCATAGAGAGGCCAAGAATTAATTCCCTTTTAAGCTAAATTTGATTGTGAAAAGTAGTAAAAATGGGGTTTAGGTTTTTGTTTAATTTGAAAACATGCAAAAAGCTATCCTGCTGGAAACTCAAGGATTCTTGATGATTATAAGAGGACTCCTGCACGAACTCACCAGAGCTGTTAGAGAAGCTATCTGAACTAATCTCCCATGGTGGGTAATATTCGCAATCAGGACCACACGAAACCTAAAATTGCCTAATAGTAGAAGCTTGAACAAGAGAGGGTAGTTTAGATATTTGATCTTTAAGCTCATTAAATTCACTTACCTTTCGCTCTCTTCACTGAACCACATACTTCATACGAAGTGCATAATAAATGTTCAAATCATCTGCCATGAGAAAACAAGTAGACGTAAGAAAACAAAAATATTTTTGGGTTTTTAAAATTTACATATCAAATTCAACAAAAAGAGATTAATTGGCTTGCCTCCACGGTAACAATGTCATTTTGTTCGCGCAAACTTTTTTCGGTGTCATTTAATTCCCGAAAAGTGCCTCAAATCAAAAAAGAATTTATAAAGATCACCAAACTACTCAATTTACTACAAAAACGTAGCAACAGTGGTGAGCACGAAGTCGGACCATAGAGAGGCCAAGAATTAATTCCCTCTTAAGCTAAATTTGACTGTGAAAAGAAGTAAAAACGAGGTTTTGGTTTTTGATTAATTTGAAAACGTGCAAGAAATTAAGTTGCAAAGGATAAATGTAAACAGTGATTGGCTCATCTAGTTCTCAAATCAAGATAGACATTCAATGTAATTTCAATTATCGTTTTCTTCCAATTGATTATGCATGCATAACTACTCGCTTGATTCAACTAACTAGCCTCTACAGTGGCAGACTACTAGCATGAGTCTAACCAAGAAAGCGTCCTAGTTATTAATTAAGGTTGGAAAGGTCATACCTTAACTAATCCACATGCTTCTAAATTCTATTGGGTTCAATAGCAGCCATATAGAACTAAAAACACATGTATTACAATTTAGGATTCAATTATGCTGATTAACTGTCAGGAATCCATATTCAATTAACCAATTTTATCTTTGAACCTAGCAATTAGCACATTCTAGGAATAGCCATCAAATTCCTAATTTGCTCTTGCTACTTAAGAGACCTTAACAAGACATTCTTATGCAAAAATAAATTTGTCAAGATATTCATGCGAAATTGTGACGAACTAAGAATCAATTAGCATGCACGATTATGCGTGAAAGGTCAACCTCAAAATCATTAGTTTGAAAATTAAAGAAGATTCAAAGAACACGCAATTTAGAATTAATAAACATCAATTGAAAGTAGAAAACTTAAGAATTTAACATAGAATCCTTGATCCAAAAAACTAGATGAAATTTACCTAAAAAATTCATAGACAAATCTATGAGAAATGACCCAATCCATGGTTACAATCCAAATTTAAACTAAAATCTAACCTATTGATGCTGAAAAGACAAGAGGAAGGGTAGAAAACTAGGGCTCTATTCAGCCTCCATAAAAAACAGCATGTCACACCCCCTCTCAGATTACCCTTTTATTCTGGAAGAGGATATGACCATGGTAGTTACTAGCCCTACTGCCAGCACTCACCACCCAAGCCTTATAATCTAAATACTAACTTATTCATCTCATTAGTAATATACGCAAACAACTAACCTCCCTTAAGGTTCTACAAAGATTACATAAATACATGCATACTGCCAAGACATTACTTTTATAGAAAAAAAATATATTCAGCAAGGTATGCATTGTTCACTAGGGATAGTAACAACCTTGCGTCAACTAAGTTCATGCGTTTGACTTGTCTTATGTTGTGCCCAACACCCCTTTAGAGCTACTCGAGAGAGAGTCTAAAGAAAAAACCTAATGACTCGAGAGAGCTAGGTTAGAATCTAGACTCGAGAGAACGAGATTAGATCGGCATAAGCAAGAGATAGAGAATTAGAGATAAGCTATGTTTGTCAACACTACATCGCATGCACCCTAAGAATAGGAATGATGATATGTGGTCGCCTTGTTTGTGTATCATCGCATAGACAAGAATTAGAGGCTTATGTGTAGGCCCTATAGACACCTCTGCACATACATCGCATGCGTTCTAGCATTAGAAGCCAAAGCATTCGCACCGAGAGGTGGTTTACTATTGTATGAGTGTTGCATGATCGCATTAGTTTGCGTTGACTAGGGTTGCCCTTGCGATCACTCATAAGTTTTGCAATGAAAACATCTCCGCATTTTATCTACGTTATACAGAAGCCCTAGTCCCTCACAAAACATGTGTACATAAACAGATCATCAACCTGTCTTTTAATAAGCCGAGTCTTTCAGTGGCAAGCAGCAGCAGGATCAACCTTGAGGAAACTGACCGCTACCTGAAAAGGGAAAACACAGAAATTCTATGAGCCAAAAGCTCAATGAGTGACGTAAAGCAACAAGCATAGCGTCACTATAAACATGTAAATATACCAATGAGTAAACTCAAGCAACTGTCTTTATATGTAACTGTAAACCATTCTCAGACATCACTAAACATTATTATTCCCTAGTTGAGAACGAGCCTAAACACTTTAGAACCCAAACGTTTATTACCGACCAAGAGACCCATATTTCGGTCTCTCATTCATAACTGCCTACGTGCACGTGGCCACACAAAGTACCATCATATTTTAGGTACTTCCGCTCAGATACCTTCTCAAATTTGTCCTTCAGTATCGAGCTACTATGATACCTTCTCATATGTCCTACGGTATCAAATTGGCCAGATACCTTCTCAAATGTTCTTCAGTATTAAATTGGCCAGGTACCTTCTCAAATGTCCTTCGGTACCTAATTGGTTAGATACCTTCTCAATGTCCTTCGGTATCAAATGTGTATTTTGTAACATCAAATTAAGTTCCATTGCCTAGTATTTACACAAGAGCTATTCCATTGCCACTCATTTACACAAGAATTCATTCTCTCATAGCCTTCCTCTAGGAAGCATATATCAAAATCAGAAACATAGCTTTTGTAATGGTTACACGACATTCCTTGGCCTGTGTTACACACATTCAAGCCGGGAAACATACATTTAAGTCATTCTCCAACCATTTGTTGCTTGAGGAAGTATAAATACATCATTAATGTCACTGTGCTTTACTTGATCATATATGCATGAGTATTGGAAACCTTAAGTTTACTTAGTCACTCACCATTCGTCAAGCAGTTATTGGTTTATAAATTTCCCCTAGCTCTTCTTGGCCTAAAAAGATATAATTCCCAATTAAACTACTTAGAATTCCTAGTAAAATACCTCAAATAATTCATTTATTAAAGGAACTTCCATCAATACAGACAGCTTTACTGGCAAGATCCCCCTGAGCGAGGTCAGCGAGATCCTCTTGAACGATGCTAGCGAGATCCCCCTAAGCGATGCCAGCAAGATCCTCTAGAGCGATACCCGCGAGATCCTCTAGAGCGAGAGCAAGCTTTTCCTGTGAAATTCTTAACGACACTCACCTCAATTCCTAGCAAGATTTCCCCCTAGAGCGAGATCCTTCTTACAAAATTAGCGAGATTTCCTTTATAAGCGAGATCCTTATGCCCAAATCTCGCTATAATTCTCCACAATGAACTGCTTGCTTGTTCTTCACAAGCAGCTGTCTGCTTATGCACCAATTTTCTGTTATAACTTCAAAAGTTCATAACTAAAAATCCAGAGCTCTTTTCAAGAAACTTTCTTCTACAAACTTATTTAGGTTTAAGTTAGCTTCCTTACCTTAAAATTTCAGCTCAGAATTTCTTATAGTTTTTCTTGGAACTTCCAAACTTCACCTCGAGCTCTGATTAATCCGTGGTTCTGCCTCTTCTGCAAATTCTCCACTTTTGTTCTTCTCCTCTTGCAATCTTTCTCTAACAGGACAACCTTGAAAACTAGATTCTCCTAGCTCTCAAATGGCACTGAATTCGCTAAATTTTCTCTTGTAAATTTCCGAAACCATGCTTTTGAATTTTCACTTCCATTTTAATCTTTCTGCCGCTTCCTGATTTCAAAGAGTAGAATGCCACGTCATCCCACACTTAGTGCCTCCAGCCAAACTAATGATCGAGTTTCTTCATTTAATATATTTCCTTCCCTTCCTTCATAATCCCTATAAACAACATGAATTTCTACTTAATTTATATGTAACATAACATCCTTTGGCTAAACATGCTTATCTAGGGAACCTAGGTTCAGGGTTTACAATCATCTCCCCCTTAAATAAAATTTCGTACTCAAAATTACGAAATTTACTTCATATGTCATTTGAAAAGTTGAAGGTATCTCTTCCTCATTTGCTCTTCAGGTTCCCAGGTTGCTTCCTCGATCCTATGATTACGTCATAACACCTTTACCAAAGGTATCGTCTTATTTCTGAGTACCTGATCTTTCCTGTCCAAAATCTCGATGGCCTCTTCCTCATAAGATAAATCTTCTTTGAGCTGTACTAATTGTGTTGCTAGTACATGCATAGGATCAGACACGTATTTCCTTAGCATCGACACATGAAATACATCGTGTATACGAGCTAGCTCCATCGGCAACTGCAACCTATAAGCTGCCGAACCAACTCGTTCCATAATTTCATATAGTTCGATGTATCGTGGACTTAACTTCCCTTTTCTCTCAAATCAGAGAATTCCTTTCCATGGGAATAGCCGGAGAAATACCCGTTCTCCAACTTCAAATTCTAGTTCTCTTCTTCGTTTATCGGCGTAGCTCTTCTGTCTATTGCGAGCCGCCTTAAGATTATCCCTGATAAGTTTCACATTCTCTGTTGTTTGTTGAACTAATTCTAGACTCAGTAATTGTCGTTCTCTGAATTCATTCCAGCATACTGGAGTCCCTGAAGGTCGGCTGTACAATGCTTCGCAGAGAGCCATTCCGATACTAGAATGGTAGCTATTGTTGTAGGCAAATTCAATCAGCGATAAGTGTGTATCCCAACTTCCTGTGAATTGTAGTACACAAGCTCTTAACATATCTTCCAGTGTCTGTATAGTTCTTTTCGACTGTCCATTTGTTTGCAGATGAAAAGTTGTACAAAAATGAAATTTAGTGCCCATAGCCTTCTATAAACTAGGCCAAAATGTTGAAGTGAACCTCGAGTCCCGATCCGACATTATTGACACTGGAGCTCCATATTAAATGATTATCCTATCCACATAAATCTTAGCTAGACGGTCTAGTGTAAAAGTAACTTTTACTGGTATGAACTTGGCCGTCTTAGTTAGTCTATCGACTATTATCCAAATGCCATCAAATTCTGAGGGTGTCTTAGGCAAACCAAATAGAAAGTCCATTGTCACATGCTCCCACTTCCACTCAGGCACTGGAAGTAGATTGAGTAATCCTGCTGGTCTTTGTCTCTCAAGTTTTACTTGTTGACAGACTAACATCGGTCCACATATTCTGCTATGTCTCTCTTCATCCCAGGCCACCAATAAGATTTCTTCAAAGTTCTATACATCTTAGTGCTACCTGGATGCATGGCATAAATGGAACTATGTGCTTCCTCTAGAATGGCTTGTTTAAGCTGTAGCTTGTTACGCACATACATTCTCTCCTCCTTTTCTAGTACACTGTCTATTCCCAGTTGAATGTCAACCCTGATGCCCTTACTCACATCATCAGCAATCTTCTGAAAACTAGGGTCTTCTAACTGATCCCGCTTAAGGTTTTCTACTAAGGTCGGCCTTATCTGAAAAGTAGCTATCATTCCTCCTGATGGTTCCACTGATAAAGCAGTTCTGGAATTCTTGAACTCTTGCAATAGCATTCCTCTTATTGAACCAATAATGGCCTTCGGTCCCGAAGATTTCCTACTTACTGCATCTACCATAACATTAGCCTTACCAGGGTGGTACTCGATGGAACAGTCGTAATCTTTAATCAATTCAATCCATCTTCGTTGTCTTAGATTCAATTTCTTTTAATCAAAAATATATTTTAAGCTTTTGTGATCTGTAAATATCCTGCAGCGCTCTCCAAATAGGTAATGTCTCCACAACTTCAGAGCCAAAATAACTACTGCCAATTCCAGATCATGCATGGGATAAATGCCCTCGTGTTTCTTAAGTTGACGAGAGGCATATGCAATCACCTTCCCATCCTACATCAACACACATCCCAATCCTTGTCAGGATGCGTCGCAATAAATCTCAAATTCCTTACCTGAAATAGGCAAGGTAAGCACTGGTGCTGATACTAGTTTCCGTTTCAGCTCCTGAAAATTATGTTCACACTCCAACGACCATTCAAACCTCACGCCTTTCTTAGTCAGGTTCGTCAACGGAAGGGCTATCTTAAAGAAGCCCTCCACAAACCTCCGATAATAACCTGCCAACCCTAGGAAACTGCATATTTCTGAAATAGTTGTGGGTTGTTCCCAATTAACTATTGCTTCCGTCTTTTGGGTATCTACACTAATGCCCTCTGCTGAAACAACATGCCTAAGAAATACTACCCGATCTAACCAAAATTCGCATTTACTGAATTTAGCATACAACTGCCTATCTCGCAGCGTCTGCAATACTATTTTCAGGTGGGTAATATAATCTTCCCTACTACCAGAATACACCAGTATACCATCAATGAATACTATCACGAACTAGTCCAAGTAGGGATAAAATATCCTATTCATGAGATCCATGAATGCCACAGGGGCATTTTTCAATCCGAAAGGCATTACCAGGAATTCATAATGTCTATATCTCGTTCTAAATGTGGTTTTTGGAATATCGGCTTCTCTCACTTTCAGTTGATGATAACCCGATCTCAGATCTATCTTTGAAAACATTGTGGCTTCTCTTAGCTGATCAAACAAATCATCAATGCATGGTAACAGATATTTATTCTTAATCATTACCTTATTCAGCTGCCTATAGTCGATACACAATCTAAGTGTACCATCTTTCTTCCTCATAAACAATACCTGAGCTCACTAGGTCGAATGTATCCTTTGTCAATTAACTCTTGTAGTTAAACCTTTAATTCTTTCAACTCAGTCGGCGTCATTCTATATGGTGCCTGCGATATGGGAGTTGTTCCTGGAACTAAGTCAATAGTAAACTCCACCTCCCTGTCGGATGGTAATCCCGGTAATTCTTCAGGAAATACATCCCGAAATTCATTTACCACTAGGACATCTTCTGGGTTCAGCTCTTTCCCTTGAGCAACCATCACATGAGCTAGATAGGCTTTACATCCCTTGCTCAATAGCTTCCGAGCATTCACTATCGATATCAAATTCCCCGCGACTAAGCATTTGCTTCCTATTAGCATTGCATCTTGGCCATTTGTTTTTCTGAGCACTACCTCCTTCTTGTAAACGTCTACTGAAGCATGATACTTACTTAGAAAATCCATCCCCAAGATAGCATCAAACTCCAACAGTTCTAAAGGAAGTAAATCAGCATAGAAGTTCTGACCATTGATCAGTATCTCACAATGATTATAGCATCTATCTACTACTATCACATCTCCCAAAGGGGTAAAGATAAATAACTCTTCAGGTATAGGTTCAACCAACCTATCTATACTAGGTGCATACATGCTAGATATAAATAAATGTGTGGCACCAGGATCAAATAAAACATAAGCAAACTGCGCACATATCATAACATTATCGGTCACAACATCTGGAGACTCTGCTGCCTCCTGGTGTGTCACGGCATACACTCGCCCCTGCTGCTGGGGTCGACCTATGACATTCTTTTTCTTGGCACCACTTGACCCTTCGCCTCGATATCCAGCACTCTTTGGTTGGTTAACTGTCTGGGAGGTCGACTGTTGTGCTGTTGGAACGTCCCTATTGATCTGGGAACAGTCCCTCTTGAAATGCCCTGTTTGTCTGCACTGGAAACATGCACCTCTGCCACTATAGCATGCCCCAAAATGCCTCTTGCCATAACTAGGGCATATCGGTCTCCTATCTGTGCTACCTACTGACTCACCAGCTCGTGGTATCTCTGATCAACTAACTGCACCGGCCGAGGATCTTGTTTTCCTTCTCTTAGATCCCTGCCAACTGGTTCCCCTGAAATGGCTTCCACTAGTCTATGTTGCCACTGGAGATCGGAATCCCCTATCTCTAGGCCCTACTACAGCCTCACTACCTCTTGGCAACTGCTCAACATCTGCCAAACTCCGCTCAACTCGTATTGTTGTTTCTACTAACTGGTTAAAATCTAGTCAATTAGCCATAGACGTCACTGAAGTTCTGATTTCCTTCTCCAAACCTTGTTCAAATTTCCTGCATCTATCTCTTTCCTCAGCAATAACCAGCAGGGCATACTGTGATAACTCTGTAAATTTCTGCTCATATTCTGCCACCGATATCGTTCCATATGTTAATATGAGGAACTCATCCCTTTTTGCATCCTGAAACGAGCTGGGGTAATACTTATCTTCAAAGGCCTTCCTGAACTCAGGCCATAACATCACATCTGTACTGGCTCATCTGACGGATATCACTTTCCACCATTTCTCTGCTCCTTTCTGTAGTAGAAAGGTGGCTAATCCCACTTTCTTATCCTCTGGACAACTCATAACATTGAAACGTTTTTCAACTACATCCTGCCACAACTCAGCTTCAGCTGGATCTGTTGTACCTTTAAATGTCACAGCCCCTAGGGCTTTAAACCTCTCAATACCATATTTCTTTTTTGGGTCGACTCGTGTAGAGCCCACACTGGCTGCTAACCTCTGCACTATCTTGTCAAACACTGCATCTTCTAGCTGCGAATCTGCCCTTGCTTGGAGATACTAGACTCTCCCTCGGACATCGTTTCCTAACCCACTGGATCATTCACCTTTTTTTTGCCACCTGGTGGGTTCTCCCCAACCTCCGGGCCTCTATTGGTAGGGTCCGTGTTCCTGCCACCTGTCTGCTTACTCGGTCTGCCATGTTGCCTCGGCATTTCACCTAATACAATGTATACATGTTAGGGACTCACACTTAGGGACTTGGACTTATGCATAAACTTCTCTCTCATTCCCAAAACCTTATGCTCTGATACCAACTTGTCACACCCTCTCTCAGATTACCCTTTTATTCTGGAAGTGGATATGACCGTGGTAGTTACTAGCCCTATTGCCAGCACTCAGCACCCAAGCCTTTTAATCTAAATACCAACCTATTCATCTCATTAGTAATATATGCAAACAACTAACCTCCCTTAAGGTTCTACAAAGATTACATAAATACATGCATACTGCCAAGACATTACTTTTATAGAAAAAAAAAACATTCAGAGGTGGCCCAAACATTCCTACAAAAGCCCTAGTCCCTCACAAAACATGTGTACATAAACATATCATCAACCTAAGTCTTTTAATAAGCCAAGTCTTTCGGTGGCAAGCAGCAGCAGGATCAACCTTGAGAAAACTGACCGCTACCTAAAAAGGGAAAACACAGAAATTCTGTGAGCTAAAAGCTCAGTGAGTGACTATAGAATCGTAAAGCAACAAGCGTAGCATAACTATAAACATGTAAATATACGAATGAGTAAATTCAAGAAATTGTCTCTATATGTAACTGTAAACCATTCTCAGACATCATTAAACATTATTATTCCCTAGTTGAGAACGAGCCTAAATGCTCTAACTCCAAACGTTTATTACCGATCAAGAGACCCATACTTCGGTCTCTCATTTATAACTGCCTACGTGCACGTGGCCACACTACGTACCATCATATTTTATACGCTCAGATACCTTCTTAAATTTTTCCTTCAGTATCGAGCTACTATGATACCTTCTCATATGTCCTACGGTATCAAATTAGCTAGATACCTTCTCAAATGTTCTTCAGTATCAAATTGGCTAGGTACCTTCTAAAATGTCCTTCGGTACCTAATTGGTTAGATACCTTCTCAATGTCCTTCGGTATCAAATGTGTATTTTGTAACATCAAATTAAGTTCCATTACCTAGTATTTACATAAGAGCTATTCCATTGCCATTCATTTACACAAGAATTCATTCTCTCATAGCCTTCCTCTAGGAAGCATATATCAAAATCAGAAACATAGCTTTTGTAATGGTTACACGACATTCCTTGGCCTGTGTTACACACATTCAAGCCGGGAAACATACATTTAAGTCATTCTCCAACCATTTTTTGCTTGAGGAAGTATAAATACATCATTAATGTCACTGTGCTTTACTTGATCATATATGCATGAGTATTGGAAACCTTAAGTTTACTTAGTCACTCACCATTCGTCAAGCAGTTATTGGTTTATAAATTTCCCCTAGCTCTTCTTGGCCTAAAAAGATATAATTCCCAATTAAACTACTTAGAATTCCTAGTAAAATACCTCAAATAATTCATTTATTAAAGGAACTTCCATCAATACAGATAGCTTTACTAGCGAGATCCCCTTGAGCGAGGTAAGCGAGATCCCCCTGAGCGATGCTAGCGAGATCCCTTTGAGCGATTCTAGGGCGATCCCCCTGAGCGATGCTAGTGAGATCCTCTAGAGCGATGTTAGCGAGATTCTCTAGAGCGATATCAGCGAGATCCTCTACAGCGAGATTAAGCTTTTCCTGTGAAATTTTTAATGACACTCACCTCAATTCTTAGTGAGATTTCCCTCTAGAGTGAGATCCTCCTTACAAAATCAGTGAGATTTCCTTTATAAGCGAGATCCTCATGCCCAAGTCTCGCTATAATTCTCCACAATGAACTGCTTGCTTATTCTTCACAAGCAGCTGTCTGCTTATGCATGAATTCCCTATTATAACTTCAAAAATTCATAACTCAAAATCCAGAGCTCTTTTCAAGAAACTTTCTTCTACAAACTTGTTTAGATTTGAGTTAACTTACTTACCTTAAAATTTCAGCCCAGAATTCCTTATATTTAGCTTGGAACTTTCAAACTTCACCTTGGGCCCTGATTAATCTGTGGTTCTGCCTCTTCTACAAATTCTCCACTTTTGTTCTTCTCCTCTTGCAATTTTTTTCCTACAGGAAAATCTTGAAAACTAAATTCTCCCAGCTCTCAAATGGCACCAAATTTGTTAAATTTTCTTTTGTCAATTGCCAAAATCATGGTTTTGAATTTTCACGTTCCTTTTAATCTTTCTCCCGCTTCCTGAGTTCAAAAAGTAGATTGCTACGTCACCCCACACTTAGTGCCTTCAGAAAACTAATGATTGAGTTTCTTCATTTAATATATTTTCTTCCCTTCCTTCATAATCCCTATAAACAACATGAATTTCTACTTAATAAATATGTAATATAACATCCCTTGTCTAAACATGCTTATCTAGGGAACCTAAGTTCAGGGTTTACATAGCACACCCTTTAACCTAAACAGAAGAGAGAATTGATAGAAATTGATCGCAGCATTGCAACCCTCAGACTGGCGTTACAACGCAGCCCCGTGTATGGGGTGAAGAAGAGACGCACACACGAACGACTGGGAGCGTCAAAGGATTCGTAACATTGCAACATTAATGGCAGCATTGGAATGCTACCTTACGAATGCAATTATAGTCTTACCGCGTCGGGCAAGCGTTGGACTAAGGCATGTAATAAGCGTTGTGACGCTCTAATAGGGCATTTTGGTCATTTTCACTCCTTTGAAGCCTGGATGCTCAAACCAACTCCAATTTACTTCAAATTGACCCCATTTAGCTCCAAAAGCTCGACTCTACCTCTCAGTTGCTCTACAAAATAGGATAATTAACATATAAAATCCCTTAATGAGCCTTAATTAAGCAAGGAAATATAGCTCTTTTTGAGAGCTATCAGAATTCGACCAACCAACTCAACATGTATAAGAAAATAAACAATTACACAATGATCATTTAATACATTTAACTTCTATTCAACATATTCCATTTCATGACATTCACAAACACATTTCATAGTTTTCCCATCTCCTGTTATATATAAACCATCAACGTAGTTTATGTACTATAGAAACACTTTTTATAACTATACAACCAAACAACCACTTTTGTCCCTTGCTCCTAAAACTCAAATACATATAGTTCGTGATATACAAACTATTTACAACAAACCTTCAAAATCATGTAGACCTACATTGTAGCAGAAGACCCTTGTCGTGTGGCAGTGGATAACTCAACTTAATGTTGAAACTTTATCACTACCTAGGGGAGGGGGGAAACATAAAACATTGAAAAGCATGAGTGAAAGCCCCGTGAGTAGTAATTTTATATGATCATAAGTTTTCTCTTTTTAAATCATCAATAAAACTGGTCAAACCATTCAGTAAATAATAGCAAAGTATGAATGATTCAGTAACATCTTAAACACGTGCTAGTAAACCAGTTGCATGATCATATCTCATAAAGCATATTATAAAGCATTTAGAGGTTATCAAAAAACCACACGAAATCTTTACCGAAATACTTGTTTAAAATGGCGGGTTACTCTGGACAAGGAATGCCTCCGGCGATATAAACCAAAGCACAAGGTCATACGTGTACGTAGGGCTGCCTCAATGCTAAACATAGATACATACTAGAGGCCCAGGATACTATGGACTTCTTAATATACTCTAGCCAACCTGACCCTAATAGCCCTCTGATAGCTTGGGTGACGCTGCAGGCACAGGTTCCTCTGAACTTTTTGGTATACTTTGGCCACATCTAACCCAGTAGCCCTTTGATCGTCTGAGCGGTGTTGCTGAAACACATTCATGTAGCATGGGAAAATAACCATCTCTCGGGGACAAGAATTAGAAGTTTGAAATCATTTTCATGAACCATTCCACATTCTTAAAGCCACCGTTCAGAGGTTTTCTTACAAAATCATAAAAAACACAATAATGTAAAATCAAATTCCAAAATACATTTTAAAAAATCCAAGTCATATCAAATCAATGAGAATTCATAAATCAAGATTCAAGCGTTTTTGAAATAATAATCAAGTAAAACAGATCATGTCATCACCTTTCATAAATCACAATAAACTGTTCTACATATATTTTTTTCATATCAAAATACTAAAAAATAAACCACTCAGGCATGAGTTCCTTGGCTTATAAGCCTTGAACAAAATCCCAAGATTAACCCTAAATAACCCTTAATGATTCGATGAGACCAATTGAACTCAATTTAATTCCTAAACCCTCACATTTTGCCCCTTAAGTCCATTTTTCTCAAATGATCCATGGCCCCAAAATCAATTTTTAATACAAAATTTTTCATTTAGAGTTAATATATCAATAAAATTCTATATTGGCTTCAAAATTGCTCACCAACACCTAAAATGCTTAACAACAAGCAAATGGGAACCAAAAATAGGTATGGGCACATGACAGGGGGCGTGGGACACGCGCTAGCATGGCAGGTGGGTGCACGCATGTGTGGCTTGTGGACGAGAGATGCACGCACGGAGCTGGGCATGCGTGGGGAAGGGGGGGTGGCAGGTTGCTATCTTCGCCCAATGAAATGCCTATTGCATCCCGATTTTCCAAAGCTTCAAAACACCATTTCCAGTAAAATAACGTCTAAATAAATTTTATGGAACTCAAGAGGGAATTTTTAACTAGTTTACCAAAAATATTGGGTACAAAAATCGTCCTCTAAGTTCCTTGAAAACTCCTTCAAAAGCAAGCTCAGATTTATCTAATTTTCAGACAATCTCTACTTCCTTTAAGTTTTCTCAACCTTTTAGATCTCCAACCACTCCAACAGCCCTACAGTTTTCTTCTATACTCAATCAACTTTCATTTTTTCCAAAAAACATAAAGATGGCATGAGTAAATTGGAAGAACTAGCCTTCCAAAAATGTCCTTCATATATTGCCAAAAACTGCCTTTTTTCATCTAATTATTTTGAACCAACCAACTGTTTGTTTGATCTTTTTGATAGAATACACAAGCATGCAACAAAAGCAAACATAATAAGTAACCATTCTAATTACATTTAATTTGAGTTATAAAACATGCATATTCAAGTGGGTTTCAATTACATACCTTTTAAGATGAAATCTTCAAATCCATGCTACTCTTCACTCTAATTTAGCTCCAAATCAGTCCCTGAACCACCAAGAGGTCTTCTCTACTATTTTCAGCCTTGAATTTGAGTGGTGGAACTCAGATTTGAGTGAATTTGGTAAGTAAATATCTCGGCTTGAAGAGGAAGAAGAAGATGATGCAGAAACTGTTTCCCAACATTCAAAATTATCTGTCCATCATCCTCATCTCAACCAATTTGAAATGTTTTATTACTCAGCTGCATGCAAACTCCTTCAGTAATGGAATTAACCAGCTGCTACTTCAAATTGGAAGATGAATTTGTGTGTGAACTAGGGAGGGAAACCTCCTACTAGCTTTAAATGTGGGAAAAACCCACTTTGAAGTTTAATTTCCAAATTTCTTAATTTCTTGCTTTTAATTAATTCTAAAATTAATCAAATTATGATTTAATTAATTCTCAATTAATCAAATCAAAATTGCAAAATCCAATTTCTCAAGTTGAGTTTAAAAATGGAAATTAATTTGATTTTTGATAAATTAAATATTATTAATTATTTAATTTAAAATCAAATATCAAATTAATCACACAATAAATTTAAACATGAATCCTATTCATGTAGTTGATATCTTAATCAACATTTAAATATCATTAACTCAACAAATGAAACATTAAGTATATCGAATATAATTAAGCAAAACCTAATTTGATTTTAAACTAATTCAAACTCAAAAACTCTAATTTCAATCTGAACATTTAAATATCATTCAAGGTGTTCATGTTTTACGAGGTAGTAGAGAGACTTTATGGACCAACAAATCATTACCTCCAATGATTAAGATTAATTGGCTAATCTCTTTAGACTGAATTAATTAGTATTCACTACCTATCGAGTCACACCACAATAACTTGATAGTTGCACTCTTCTCACAGGTTATTTGTAATATCGTCTAGATCAATGTGTTATTTTACCCTCGATATTATGTCTTGTTCCTTAAGTTCCAACTGATCCTCTAATGAACAATTGATTTATGATCCAGTCACTAAACCAAATCCCTCTCGAGCCAGTGAGATGGTGGGGCCATTTGTTCAAGACCTGGATTTTGTACTTAAAAAAACAACCATTCTCTTATCCCTAAATCGGGTAAGCCTGAATTCGGTCTTGCACCCTATGTCCCCAACTATCTACCCGGTCTTACCCCTGAAATAGAAAGCTTATTAAACCGGCGCTGTTGAGCCAACCCTCTCCTATGCAAATCTAAGGATAATCTCAAATAAACCGGAGTTCATAGTTAGCTTAGTATTACATCGAGTTACCTAGGTCATCTAAACGAAATAGTCAGTCTGAAATAGTGAACATCATTATAAAGTAAGAGTGACTTATTTCTTGGTTCGATCTTATGCAAAACTCATTACATAGGATGCCCCCACTCCTCATGTCAATACATGAACGAATATGGATCACTTCGTTTATAGTATTTTTACAACAACTTGTAACAGCTACAGAGTAGACCACATCCAATAGTGTTACCAAAATAAGGTACTCAACCTTAATCATGTACTATAGACTGTTTTGGCTATTTACTCGAACTTGATCCATCTTTATGTCTCTACATAAAGTTGAAGTATTCATATAATAGCCATGGATCTTAATTTATTAGATTTAGACTCTATGAATGCAATTAATAGATTCAATACCTTTATTGAAGAAATGTTGAATAACATCTTTTATTGATAATAAAATATGTTTAATTTTACAAACTGCGAGTTTTAGGACATAAAATCTAACAATACAAACTTGGACTAAAACTCCAGTGGATCAATATATACAAATATATACAATGTTGAGTTACACTGAGAGAACAAAAAGTATAAATACAATAAATAAAGGCATTAAATACCCATATATTCTCCCACTTGCCCTAGTGATAAATATCTTGTAGACTTAGTCCTACTAGGTGACCCTCGAACACTTTAGTCGAGAAGGCCTTCGTAAATGGATAAACTAAGTTGTCTTGTGAGGCTATCTGCGTGACGATTCACGTCTCCTCTATGTACAATCTCCCTGATGAGATGGTACTTCCGCTCGATGTGCTTTCCTCGTTTATGGCTTCAAGGTTCCTTTGAATTTGCATCTGCTCCACTATTGTCACAATAGTGACAGGCAGGTGCATATTAGGAACTACTTCCAGGTCAGTCAGGAACTTTCTGAGCCATACTACTTCTTTTGCTGCTTCACTTGCAGCTACATACTCAGCTTGCATTGTGGAGTTTGTAATACAACATTGCTTAATGCTTCTCCCCACAACTGCTCCTCCATTAAGAGTGAATACTGACCTTAAAGTTGATTTCCTTGAATCTATATCGGTTTGGAAGTCAGAATCAATATACCCAGTAAGGATCAGATCATTGGCATTATACACGAGCATATAATTTCTCGTTCTCTGAAGATACTTGAGAATGTTCTTAACTGCAGTCCAGTGATCATATCCCGGATTAGACTGAAATATGCTAACTATTCCAACTTCATAGCATATATCAGGACGTGTACAAAACATAGCATACATTAAGCTCCCTACCGCGAATGTATATGGAATTCATGTCATTTCCTCAACCTCTTGAGGTGCCTTAGGACTTTGTTCCTTCAACAGATGAATTCCATGTCTGAAAGACAACATTTCTTTCTTGGAATTTTGCATTTTATATCTAGACAACATCCTCTCTATATAAGATGCTTTAGACAGTGCTAATGTTCTGTTCTTGCGATTCCGAACTATTTGGATCCCAAGAACATATTGTGCTTCTCCTAAATATTTGGAATTGTGTAGCCAGCCATCTCTTAATGTCAGCTAGAAATTCTACTTCGTTCCCAATGAGTAGAATATCAACAACATACAACACCGGAAAAGTGACAGTTTTGTTAATGATTTTCTTGTAAACACAAGGTTTTGTTCAAAATCATAAAATTTGATCGCAGTGTCGAATCTCATATTCCAGGATCTAGATACTTGTTTCAACTCATAAATGGATCGATTAAGCTTGCAAACCTTTTTCTCTTAACTCTGTTCAATAAACCCTTCTGCTTGAGACATATAGATACTCTCTTCAAGATAGTCATTAGAAAGGCTGTCTTGACATCCATTTTCTATATTTCATAATCATAAAATGTAGCTATGGACAAGAGTATTCTAATTGACTTTATCATGACAACTATAGAGAAGGTTTCTTCATAATCTACCCCCTCTCTTTGGGTAAACCTTTTACCACAAGTCTTGCTTTATAGGTGTGTACCTTACCAGCTTGGTCTCATTTCCTCTTATAGATCCATTTACAACCGATGGGTTTTACCCCTTCAGGTTGATCTACAAGATCTCAAATAAAATTGAAATACATAAATTCTATTTCAAGGACCATGGCTTTAATCCATTGGTTTTTATCCACATTCATTGCCTATTTAAAAGTCAATGGATCCTCTAAGTCATCATCTTGTATGATGACTTGAGTTTTAGTTAAACCCATGTACCGATCAGGCTGTTGCACAACCCTCCCACTACGACGAGGCATTCTCAACTCTTGAGAGTGATGTGAAATAGCAGTTTCATCAATAACTCTTGTTCGTGGACCTGCTCTGTCAACAACTCTTGTTGATCTATTTTTTGTTTCTCTAGACATTTCATCTATTACTAGCTTACTGCGAGTTTGATGATTCTTCATGTGGTCTTCCTCTAGGAAGGCTGCATTTGACAATACAAATACCTTGTCTTCCAGAGGATCGTAAAAGAAACCACCTTTCGCTTTTGAGTAACCTACAAATACACATACTTTTGAATGACATTCCAACTTTTTAGGATTTTGCACCAACAAATGTGTCGGGCAACCCCAAATTCTAAAGTGACGTAAATTTCCTTTACATCCTCCCAAAGCTCGTAAGGTATTTCAGAAACACTTTTTGAGCGAACCATGTTCAAAATATATACTGCAGTTTGAACTGCATAACCCCAAAAAGAATTTGGTAACTAACCATAACTCATGATGGAACGAACCATGTCCAAAAAGGTTCTGTTTCTCCTTTCTACCACACCGTTTTGCTGAAGTGTGCCAGGGGTTTTGAGTTGAGACTGGACTCCATGTTCTATCAAATAGTTTTGGAATTCCAAGTCCACATACTCACCACCTCGATCTAATCGATTTTTATTAAGCTCTGGTATAAATTGATAGGATACACAGGCATACAACAGAAAGAAACAGAATCAATAAGCACTCTAATTACATTTAATTTGAGTTCTAGAGCATTCATATTCAAGTGGGTTTCAAGTTACATACCTTTTAAGATGAAATCTTCAAATCCAAGCTGCTCTTCACTCCAATTCAGCTCCAAATCAGTCCGTGAACCACCAAGAGGTCTTCTCTACTATTCTTGGCCTTGAATTTGAGTAGTAGAACTTAGATTTGAGTGAATTTGGTAAGTAAATATGTGGGCTTGAAGAGGAAGAAGAAGATGATGCAGAAACTATTTTCCAACATTCAAAATTCTTTGTCCATCATCCTCATCTCAGCCAATTTGAAATGTCTTATTACTTGGTTGCGTGCAACTCCTTCAGTTATGGAATTAACTAGCAGCTACTTCAAATTGGAAGATGGATTTGTGTGTGAACTAGGGAGGGACACCTCCTACTAGCTTCAAATGTGGGAAAAACCCACTTTGAAGTTTAATTTCCAAATTATTCAATTTGTTTCTTTTAATCAATTCTAAAATTAATAAAAAATTGATTTAATTAATTCTCAATTAGTCAAATCCAAAATTGAATAATCCAATTTCTCAAATTGCATTTATAAATGCAAATTAATTTTATTTTTAATTAATTAAACATTATTAATTAATTAATTTAATATCAAATATCAAATTAATCACACACTAAATTTAAACATGAAACCTATATATGTAATGATATTTAAATCAATATTTAAATATCATGAACAACAAATTAAATATTAATTATATAGAATATAATTAAGCAAACCCTAATTTGGTTTTGAACTAATTCAAACTCAAAAACCATAATTTCAATTTAACATTTTCAAATTGAAATTAAGTTTCAACAATTCAAATTGATATCATTCCAAATTAACTCAATTTAATAATTCAAGGTTTTCATGTTTTACGGGCTAGTAGAGGGACCTTATGGACATACAGATCATGACCTCCAATGATTAAGATTAATTGGCTAATCTCTTTAGACCGAATTAATCAGTATTCGTTAACTATCGAGTCACACTACTATAGCTTGACAATTGCACTCTCCTCACTGTAGATGTATTTGTGTCCACATGATTTAACCATAACTAGTAAGTCGACCCTTCACAAGTTAGAGGTCGACCTCGACTATGCAACCGAAATTGAGAGTCAAGGCTGGGAATGGACCTAAGAAATCCTATCAATTTTTGGAGTTTTGAGTTGTTTCGAATCCTATGTTACAACCATTCGAGGGGATAGACCGAAGGATATGTCTTCACCAAATTACTATGAACTACTTCCCTCATTCATCTTGCTCTTACCCCATACAAACACTTTCCGAATGGAGCAGTTGAGGTATAACCAACACGAACCATTGTATGGATCTCACGGTGTGAATTTTGTGGGGACGTGAAAGTTGAAATCAAATATATCATATATTTGATTCTTATAATTGAACGACTTCCCCATATTCACCTAAATCTTGATTCATGCAAATACTTTTCGAATGGAGCAGTCGGGGAAGAATCGCCACGAAGTATCACTTAAATCTCAATTGTGAACTCTTAGGGACGTAAAGGCTAAGAATAACGTATTGTATATGTTATTAATCTCCCACTGAAGTGTTCTACTACTATTTGGTTAAATTTATACTTAGGTTTATATCGGCTAATTTAAACACCCTATGTCTAAGTGGTTTATTCGAGTATAATGCTTATAATTGGATTTTAACCTACGATGTCTATGTGATAAACCGTTTTATTTTCTCGAACTGCTGACTTACGCTTATAAAACCGGTTAACAACGCTCAATTATTCGACCACAATCCCCAGGTAGAAGGTGTTCTGTAGACCGTGAACTTAAGTACCCCCAGCCTTAGACAGGATTATATACTAGTTGAGTTTGTAACCGTGATTTATTAGATAGCGACCTATTTTAACTATTAAAACAAGTGTTTAACCTACGTGAGCATACAGCTTATCTTCGTTATGGATTTTAATGTCTAATTCAATTTTATAACAACTTATAAAACTAGACATGCTTATATATCCCAATACGATCAAAGGCATCAAATTTAATATAACAATTATATTAAAAACAGAAACCCTAAACATGCATTTTATACATTATAATAATTTATAACATATACTTAATGCATATAACATGCTTCCTGTGGTGGGATTTTAAATCTAAATGGCATACTATATGCACAGACATGTTTAAATTTAAATACAACAAAAGTTGTAACACCCCACACATGTTTTTAGTAATAATGTAATTTCAGTAACTTTATTATTTGGGATTTCAGTAATTGTTATTAGTTGAAGGGCATTTTTGAAATTTTGGACTTCAGTGTGAAATTATTCAATTTGAAATTCAAATTTAAAATTAATGGCAAGAATTAATTTTCTTTTGAAACGGAAAGAAATTTAATAGTATAAAACAGAAAGGAATTAAATGTAATTATATTTACTTCCTTTTTTATTATTATTATTATTATTATTATTATTTTTATTATTTTTTTTTTAATAAAAAATCAAACCCCACCCCCTTTTCTTCCTCAAGCGTCGTTCGCTTTCGCCGTCACTGGATCTATCGATTTGGGTAAGATTTCTGCCTTCTGGGTTTGTTTTCAGTTGATTCTTGAATATTCTTTGGCATCAATTGGTTGATACCCATTGTGTTTCAACTTTGGATTCAAGTTTGTGAAGGTATTTAGGTGTTGTTCAATGAAGTTGGAGTTTGTTTTAGCGAGTTTTGGTAAGTTTTATGCTTTGATTACCCTCTTGTGGATGGTTGTTGAGAAATTTTGGTAAAGTCATTTGGAAGTGATTTTTTTGACGAAGCTACGTATGGATAATTTATTTGAGACATTGGTAGTGAAGTATGTATTTGATTCAAGCTTTAATCATGTAAGCCTAATTTCAAATTATAATTAGGGGGTTGATTCAAGAATTTCATTCAAGATGAAGAAGAGTTTGGTTTTCTAATTATTTGGACTTAAAATTGGAGGTTTGGAAGGTGAATTTGAATTGGACCACACCTTAGGTAAGGTTATCTGGAAATATTTTGTAATATTTGGGTGTTTGGAATTTGGCCTTAACTATTAATTTTAAAGCTTGGTTTATGTTTAGGCTTGATTAAGGATTCATGAATTTCACAAAGATTCAATTGCTTTTTGGTTCGACCTAATATCAAGGTAAGTAATCTTACTACTGGAACTGCCCACGGGCCATGCATTAGATGTATGCTAGCATGTTAAATGAAGGTTATGGCAGAATGACAACATGAAAGATTGATAGTATATTATTAAAGTATGTTCTATTACGAGATCCGAATTATTTATTTATGTATATAGACACTTGAATGCTAATATGAGATGGTATGTGCTTCCATGGTTGTATTTGATCTGATGATGTTGAGGTATACATGTATGTTGTAGAACCATGAAGTTGAGGTATATGTGTATGTTGTAGAGCCATGATGTTGAGGTTTATATGTATGTCATAGATTCGTACAGTGATGATTATGATGTTGAGACTGTGCAAATGTCCTTACTGATTAGTTAGATGCCCATTAGATTTTGTGTTTCCTTCGGGATTCACCAGTTTGTGTTTCCTTCGGGATTCACCAGTTTGTGTCTCCTTCGGATTCACCAGTTTGTGTTTCCTTCGGGATTCACCAGTTTAGTGGGCATACTTAACTACAGTAGGATAGGACTCAGTCTCTTTCTGTATGTTCATGTGTGTATATGTTTCACCATAGGTGGGTATCTAGAGGACATAGATGCCTAGCTGACCCCAGTAGTGGGGTTACTTACTGAGTATTTCATGCTCATTCTTTCTTATGTTGATGTTTCAGGTAAGGGTAGAGATGCACCGGCGATGGCGCAATGGAATTCGTGATCGTACCACTGGGACTAGTTTTTACGCTTCCGCATCATGAAATTTAGAGTCCTTATTTTTCCCTTAATGTTTAGTTTTACTGTTTGAAACTTATTATTAAGGATTTTTTTTTTATACTTTTAATAGTCTTTACGAATCATGGGTACCCTATTATTGTTTTAACAATTGCATTTAATAAATGGCTTTTGAACTTCTCTTGTCTATTTAGCATTTATTTCAACATAAAGAGTATCGTTTTAAATGCTATGCATGCATTTATTTTAGTAACGGCCTAACCTAAGTCCTAGGGGGTCGGGTCATTACAGTTGGTATCAGAGCCCATGTTTTGGGTTCTGTAGACTGACTTACTATGTAAGTCTAGATTGTCCCTGTGGCCCATGAATGGATTCCTCGTCATCGCCAGGTATATCCTATCAATTACAAGTTTTATGATAGTTGTGCATTAAAATATTTGTTTAGCTTAAATGCACCAGTTATGTTCTAATGCTAGGACAGTGACTCGTTAGAAGTTATTATAAGAGGATTATCAGGTACGACACTACAAAAGGAGGAAAATAAAATAAAATAAATTATGAGGTCACTTGGCACTAGTTTATCTCATGGGAATTATGTTAAAAACGAACAAATACATATACCTCAGTTCAGAGATCTTAAAGGTTGATGAAACTATGTAGAGTTATGACAGTTTAGAAATAAAGGTATGTATATGTTTAAGCCCAGGAATAAAATTGTCTTGACAAGAATTCATTAAGGACTAGTGTTATGTTTTGTGGTGCAATTGGAGACATTATAAATAAATTCCTTCACATGGCACATTCTCGAAAATAAGGTTAAAAATTGTTTTATGGATATGAAGGACAAGAAGAAGAGACGATGGATTTATTAAAGGTTTTAAGATATTAAAAACCCAACATTTTGAGAAGAAATTTAGAAAGGATTCATAAGTCATAATCACTTGGATAATACTACGACTTGATGGAGTAGATAAAGTATATGTGATGATATGAAGAATTATTTTGGAATATTTAGCTAAGTTGATGTCATTAAAGGAAGCTAAAATAGTTGGACATGACCTTGGACTTAAAGGGGATAAAGTAAGGTGTTATTTGTTTAGGTTGAAGGATTATTCTAGTATACCTAGACGAAAACCAGAGCCTTATTGTGATGAGGAGATCCAAGTTAGGCAAATTTGAAGAAACAAAAGTCTTTTGGAGTTTAAAAGTATGCAAATTGGCAAAGAAGAATTCTACAAGATGGAAATTCTTAGTGAGAGAGATAAGATTTATGGAGGATTTAAGTAAAATATAATTTAGTAAAGAGATTATGTTTCACATGGAAAGTGGAAAAAAAAAAAAAAAAAGAGGTGTCTTGAATTTAGTGGTTTTATCAGAGATAAGTGTGAATGAGAGAAAAGTATCCAAGAAAGTTTACTCTCTTGGAAAGAGAGAAATTTAATGTGTTCGAAACTTTTAGTTAAGTATGGTTTGAAGGCTTGATAAGAGGGGTTACAAGGTATTTGTTTTGGTGTAAAAGAAGAATACCTCATTATCATGTGGAACATTAGGACAATATGTGTTAGATGGAAAGCTAGCTTATGTAGGTGATTGATATGGAACTTTGTTTTAACACAAGAATCTATTACCGAAACAGAAAGAAAGGATAAGTTAAAATGGAGTTACTAGTAATAGTAGATGTTCGAGAACTATTGATATGGTATGTTGAGGCTTCATTAGTTAAGGCGTAAAACATTGAAGGCATTAGTAAGATTTAAGGGATTTGGACTTTGTGTGCAAGTGTTGGAAACATGAACTAGCAAGACCATCAATTTGATTGAAAAAGGAACTTAATCCAGCTCGAGGTAGACAAAAGTGGTAGATGCACAAAAGTAAGTAAGTTGGATCTTCCAATATCACCATTGGCATAAGGGATAGACTTGTAATAAAGTTGAGTTGATAACAAGAAGTTGCTATAGGTGGGTTTGGAGAAGTACAGGATAGTATGTTTTCTCTTGTATGGGCAATGAGTTAACTAGCTCTAAGGAGTAGGAGTAAATCAAGCTATGATTTATGAATCAAGAAGGTTTTATCGTAAAAATTGACTTTAGGGATCAATTATGGTTATTACGAGGTTATAGAAATGTGTTATCAATTGGCTGGTGCTTTAGCATCTAGGGACTTCAAAACCTTATTTTCAGAGGGAATTTTAGACTCATCCACAACAGGGTCTAAGTAATGATATGTGATTGTTTTAAAGCTAAAGAATAATTTGAGGATTAGCTCAAGCCAGTTTTATAGCCCATGATAGTATAGAGCCTTATGATGAGTTTCTCATGAATGTGAGGCTTAATTAGATAGAGTTATTCTTAGACATGTAGACCCTAAGAAAGACATCACAGTCAGCGCTTCTAGAATAGAAGAAGATTTTAGTTGACCAGATTTGTTCTAGTACGTATCTTCAGATGAATTATTATATCGTATGACCAGTTTCTCCACTACACCTATGAAGTTTTCCCTATGACAGAATGGTAAGCTCAGATATATGTTTTTAGTCGATAAGACTTTCTTAAGCTTATAAAAGCTTTCATAGTTCTTAGCTTGAACATGTTAAAGTATTGTTGATTTTCAGCATCTTAAGTTTCATAGTTATGTATGGATGGGGTTGTCACACCTCTTTGATGCTAGTTTCAGCTATGTCAAATGACGACCCATGTTTTACATCCATTTTTGGAAGTCTCCCAGAAGGTGTTGGATCCCAATTAGAATTTATTGTAGCTTTTCACCTATAGACTGATGGTCAAACAAAGCGTTCGAACCAAAAATTGGAAAGTATGTTATGGGTGTATGGGTGGAGTTTTTGAGGAGTTGGGACTCTCATTTGCATAAAGTTTGCTTATATTATTAGTCACCATACTAGTATTAGCATGTCGCCATTGGAGGCCTTATATGAGAAGAGTTGCAGGTCCCCTGCATGTTAGGATGAAGTTGGTGAATGGAAGTTGCTAGGACTTGAGTTAGTGCAGACGACAAATGAGGCAATACAGCAGATCTGAGCACATATGCAAACAGCTCAGGGTAGATAGAAAAGCTATGCTGACGTGAGACGTAAGGACCTGGAATTTGAGACTGGTGATAAGAAGTTCCGAGGTTTGGTAGGAAAGGGAAGCTGAGTTCGTGATGCTTTGGGCCTTTCAAGATCTTGAAGCGAATTGGCCCCGTAGCTTTTGATTAGCTTGCCTTCATCACTGTCTTCAGTTCATAATGTCTGTTATGTTTCGATGTCAAGAAAGTGTGTGACAGATCCATCCCACGTAGTCGATTACGAGCCCTTACGATTGAATGATAACTTTAGCTACAAGGAGAAGCCCATGGAGATCTTTGCTAGAGAAGTAAAAACATTGCGCCGTCGGGAAATTGCTTTTGTGAAAGTCTTATGGCAGAATCACTAGTTCAAGAAGACTACCTGGGAGTGAGAGGATGAGATGAAGGCCCAGTACCCAGAGCTTTTTCAAGAATGAACTTTCGAGGACAAAAGTTCTTTCAGGAGAGAAGAATGTAACACCCTGCACATTTTTTAGTAATAATGTAATTTCAGTAACTTTATTATTTGGAATTTCAGTAATTGTTATTAGTTGGAGGACATTTTTGGAATTTTGGACTTCAAGTATAAGTGCGGGAATTTAATTGTAGGCGTGAAATTATTCAATTTGAAATTCAAATTGGAAATTAATGGCATGAATTAATTTTCTTTTGAAACGGAAAGAATTTAATAGTATAAAACAGAAAGAAATTAAATGTAATTATATTTACTTCCTTTTTTGTTTTATTATTATTATTATTGTTTTTTGTTTTGTTTTTTTTTATAAAAAGTCAAACCCCACCCTCCTTTTCTTCCTCACGTTCGTGAGCCCGTCCGACGCCGCCCAAAGCCGCCACGTCAGTTTCTTCTTCATGACCTCCGTCCACCACTGCTCAAGCGTCATTCGCTTTTGCCGTCACTAGATCTATCAATTTGGGTAAGATTTTTGCCTTTGGGTTTGTTTTCGGTTGATTCTTGAATACTTCATTTACTTTTGGCATCAATTGGTTGATACCCATTGTGTTTCAACTTTGGATTCAAGTTTGTGAAGGTATTGAGGTATTGTTCAATGAAGTTGGAGTTTGTTTTAGCGAGTTTTGGTAAGTTTTATGCTTTGATTACCCTCTTGTGGATTAATTTTGGTTGTTGAGAAATTTTGGTAAAGTCATTTGGAAGTGATTTTTTTGACGAAGCTACATATGGATAATATTTGAGACATTGGTAGTGAAGTATGTATTTGATTCAAGCTTTAATCATGTAAGCCTAATTTCAAATTATGATTAGGGGGTTGATTCAAGAATTTCATTCAAGATGAAGAAGAGTTTGGTTTGCTAATTATTTGGACTTAAAATTGGAGGTTTGGAAGGTGAATTTGAATTGGACCACACTTTAGGTAAGGTTATCTGGAAATATTTTGTAATATTTGGGTGTTTGGAATTTGGCCTTAACTATTAATTTTAAAGCTTGGTTTATGTTTAGGCTTGATTAAGGATTCAAGAATTTCACAAAGATTCAATTGCTTTTTGGTTAGATGCCCGTTAGATTTTGTGTTTCCTTCGGGATTCACCAGTTTATGTTTCCTTCAGGATTCACCAGTTTGTGCTTCCTTCGAGATTCATCAGAGGTAGTGGGCATACTTAACTACAGTAGGATAGGACTCAGTCTCTTTCTTATTTCATGTGCATATGTGTCCCATGAGGACTAAAGCAGTTATATGTTTTACCAGAGGTGGGTATTTAGAGGACATAGATGCCCAGCCTAACCCCAGTAGTGGGGTTACATACTGAGTATTTTATACTCATTCTTTCTCATGTTATTGTTTCAGGTAAGGGTAGAGATGCACTGGTGATGGACAAGCGGAATTCGTGATCGAGCCACTGGGACTAGTTTTTACGCTTCCGCATCATGAAATTTAGAGTTTTTTTCATGTTTCTCTTAACTTTTAGTTTTGATGTTTAAAACTTATTTTTAAGAATCGTTTTTCAAACTTATTTATTATCCTTTATGATTTATGGGTACCCTACTATTGTTTTAATATTTGAAATTAATGAAAGTCTTTTGAACTTACCTTATTTAATTAGCATTTATTTCATCATAACCGAGTGTCGTTTTGAGTTCCATGCATGCATGTATTTAGTAACGACCTAACTTAAGTCCTAGGGGGTCGGGTCATTACAGAAGTCATCCTCGAAATTCAGCAATAAGCCATCTGGAGAAAAAATTGAGGGTATCTGGCTCTCATTTTTTATTCGCTTTCCTTGGTTGCTTCTTAGTGGAAATTTCTTGTTTCTCAATACTTGCTTCTTTCTATATAAGATTTGCATAGGTTCTTCCTCATACGATAGATTCTCCTTAAGTTGTAGTGGTTGTGACTTTAGAACATGTGACGGGCATGGAACATATTTATGCAACATCGATACATGGAACACATCATGTATCTTGGAAAGCTCCATTAGCAATGCCAAATGGTAAGCTAATGGCCTTATGCATTCCAGGATTTCATAGGGTCCTATTTACGCAACATCGACACATGGATTCAGTTTTCCTTTTCTACTAAAGTGTAACACTCCATTTTAAGGAGAAAGTTTTAAGAAAAACTCTATCTCCCACCTCGAATTCCAGTTCTCGACAGCGTTTGTCAACATAACTTTTCTGGCAATCTTGAGCCATCTTAAGTTTGACCCTTATAATATCAATAGTATTTGTAGTGATTTGCACTCATTCTAGACTAAGCAACTTTCTTTCACAAACTTCATCGCAACATACTGGGTTCTACACTTCCTCCTATACAAAGCCTCATATAGAGCCATTTCAATACTTTAGTGATAACTGTTATTATACGCAAACTCCATTAGTGGAAGATGAAAATCTCAATTTCCTTTGAACTGTAGCACATATACTTGATGCATGTCGTCCAAAGTCTAAATAGTCCTTTCTGATTGCCCATCTATCAAAGGACGAAAGGTTGTGCTAAATTTAAGTTTAGTACCAAGAACCTATTGCAAGCTTGGCCAAAATTTAGACGTGAATCTTAAATCTCAGTCAGAGATAACCGATACTGATGCTCTATAGTGACTAACAACCTCTGCTACATACATCTTAGCCAACATATCAAAAAAATAAGTGGTGTTAATTGGTAAAAATCTCGTTGTTTTAGTCAACCTATCAATTATCACTCAGATGTCATCATGACCATTCTAAGTGCAAAGAAGTTCACACAGAAAGTCCATGGTAACATGCTCCCACTTCCATTTTGGCACTGGGAGTGGATTTAAAAGCTCATATGTTTTTTGTCAGATAGGTTCAACCTGCTAGCAAATAATGCCTTCAAGACATATTTAGCTATATCACGTTTCATCCTAGGTCACTTATAGAACAGTTTCAAATACATTTTAGTGTTACCTAAATGCATCGTATAGGCTGAGCTATGGGCTTCCTCTATGATTTCTTGCTTTAAGTCTGACCTATTAGGAAACATACTGGGTTGAATATCCTAAAACTCGCTGTTTGTAGAGTTAAATATTTTATTATTATCAATAAAGATGTTATTCAACATTTCTTCAATAAAGTGGTTATTGAATTTGTAAATTGTACTTGTAAAAACTAAATCCAATAAACAAAGATTTAGGGCTATTATATGAATACTTGAACTTTATGTGGAGACATAAAAGTGGATCAGGTTTGAGTAAATAGTCAAAATGATCTATAATATACGAATGTGGTGACATAAATAGTGGGGGCGTCCTATGCAACAAGTATGCATAAGATCGAACCTTAAAATAAGTCACTCTTACTTTATAACGTTTACTGTTTAATGAATATTAACGAATATTGATTATTTCGATATAAAGAGTTTTAGCCAATTAATCTCAAGTTGTTGGAGCTCATGATCTATAGGTCCATAAGATCCCTCTACTAGCTCGTAAAACATGAACACCTTGAATTAATAAATTGAGCGAATTTGGAATGATATAAATTTGAAGTGTTCAAATTGAATTTAGGGTTTGAATTTGAATAATTCAAATTCAAATTAGGGTTTATATAATTATATTCGATATAATTAATTAATGTTTAATTTATCAAAATTAAATAAAATTTGAGAGTCTATAATATTTAAATATTGATTTACATATTAATTACATGAATAAGATTCATGTTTAAAATTAGGTGTGTGATTAATTTAATATTTGATATTAAATTATTATTTAATTAATTAAAAATAAAAATTAATTTCCATTTTTGTTTCAATTTAAAAAATTGAAATATTTGTTTTGATTTTAATTAATTTTGAAATAATTAAAATTAAAGTTTGAAAATGGAAATTGAAACTTGGTAGTGGATTTTTCCTCATTTTGGTGAAGTAAGGAGGTGTTTCTCCTAAATTCACACACAATGCCCATTAATTCCATGCATTTGAAGTGGCATCAACTGGTCTCTTGAGTGTCTGTATGAAAGAGAATGATAAAACTCTTCAATTTTGAGATTGAAAAAAATTAAAAGACGTTGAAAAACTAGTTTTTGCAGAAATGGTTTTTCCATCTCTTAAAACCCACACCAATTCTTCACAAATTTCAGTTCAATTGTGAGTTCCACCACTCAAATTCAAGGCTAAGAATAGTAAAGAAAATCTCTTAGTGGTCCACGACTTCAATTGGAGAAGATAGCAGCTCAAATTCGTGTTTGAAGAGCATCTGAAAAGCTATGTGTTGAAACCCTCTTAATACCCTATGAACATGCTTATTTTGATGTCAAAATTAAGGAATTAGAATGCTTAATGATCTTGTTTTCTTCCGCTGCTTATTTATGTATTTCAACAATCTGAAACACTTTACGAGCTAGTAGAGGGACCTTATGGACCTACAGGTCATGAACTCCAACGATTTAAGATTAATTAGCTAAAACTCTTTAGACCGAATTAATCAATATTCTTTAACTGTCGTGTCATACCACTATAGCTCAATAGTTGCACTCTCCTCACAATAGATATATTTGTGTCCACTTGATTCAGTACTTAAGATGGGAGGACTATTGTTTAAAATGTGGATTCAGTACTTAAGAGAACAACCTTCCTCCTATCCCTAAAATAGGTAGGCGTGAATTCCATCTTGCACCCTATGTCCCCAGCTATCTACCTGCTCTTACCCCTAAAATGGGAGGACTATTGAGCCAACCCTCACCTATGCAAATCTAAGGATAATCTCGAATAAACAGGAGTTCATAGTTAGCTCAGAATTAAGATCGAGTTACCTATGTCATCTAAGAAAAATAGTCTGTCTTAAACAGTAAACAACATTATAAAGTACTTCCCGTTACCTATTTGAGAGAGATTGTGGCTTCGCGATTTCTTATGGGCATAGGCATCCCAGGTAATTTAGCTGAGATAACGATGATGTTTGAGAAGAAGCAGACCCGATGGTGCCAGGAACTGTTCCTTCCGTTCAGTAAGGGAATACAAGCATTACTGCGCCATACATATGAAAAAGTATACAATAATGCTGTATTTGGCTCGATATGAAAGACGACCAGCTCTACAACTTTTAGTGCCTTCCAAATTACCATGCCAGACAGGAACACCACCAAGCATTGAGTCATAGTTCCAATAGCGAAGGAATTAGAACTATTGGCGGCCGATCTTCATCCGAGGGTGAATTTCATTCATTATGAACTCAAAGAGGGTCATAGCTTATTCAACTTGCAGTCAATTAGGCTATATGATCTTTGCTTACGACATCTCTAACTATTCGGTTAGCGTCTTTCACTTAATGAATCACGAGACTGACAAACCAGAAAGCAAGGGTGGTCATAGATCACAAGCAAGATCAATGAAAGAAAATAGGCTCAAGAGAAGTTTTTCTTCTTCTTTTCTCGTAGATACTTCAGCGGGTCCATCCTTGCAATCAGCATGGTCGTATAGTTCGATTTTCTTTCATGGTATCCGAGCCAACAAGAGAATTAGGACGCCTCTACTCCTCATGTCAGCACATGAATGAACCAGGATCACTTCGTTTGTAGTACTTTACAACTCCTTGTAACAACTACAGAGTGGGCCACATCCAATAGTGTTACCAAAATAAGGCACCCATCCTTATTCGTATACTATAGATCATTTTTACTATTTACTCAAACCTGGTCCACTTTTATGTCCCCACATAAAGTTCAAGTATTCATATAATAGCCATGGATATTCGTTTATTGGATTTAATCTTTAAAGTTCAATTGACAAATTCAATAACCACTTGATTGAAGAAATGTTGAATAACATCTTTATTGATATAGAAAATGTTTAACTCTACAAATTGCGAGTTTTAGGATATACAACCTAACAAACTCCTACTTGGACTAAAATTCTAGTGGATGAATATATATAGTATTGAGTTCAATGAGAGAAAACAAAAAGAATAAACTAGAGTATTAGATACCCATTAAAAAAACATCTTAAGTCTATGTGGCTTATCCAAGTATAATGTTTATATTTAGATTTTAACCTATGATCTTTAGGTAATAAAACAATTTTATTACCTTACACCACTCATGCATTCTCATAAAATCGGGTTATAATTCTGCTATAATCCCTCGGTAGCAGGTGTTTTATAAACTATCAATTTAAGTATCTCCAATCTTAGACATGATTATAGATCGATTAAGTTTGTAACCAAAGTTTTCTAAGATAACGACCTATTTTAACTATATAAACAAGTTGTGATTTATTAATCCTAGGTGAGCATGTTGCTTATCTTGATTATGGATTTTAAATTTCTAATCCATTTTATATCCTTTTCTAAAACTATAGACATGTTATATCAAACATGAAGCATTCCATACTTTAATATAACAATTATATTAAATTTAAGAAACTCTAAACATGCATACTATATATTATAACTATTTATAACATATTTTCAATGCATGGTACATGCTGTCTATGGTGGGATTTTAGATCTACATAGCATACTTTATGCATATAAAAGATTTAATTTAATTAAACATACATTAATAATGTATAGATAATTAAGCATAAAATGAAACGGATTGGTTTTTGCACCCTAAACAAGCAAAAAAATTAATTACTACATTAATAAATGAAAAAAAAAACTTCAAAAAGCCTCTGGACCGCTCGAACGGCCTGAACCAGACCTCCAGGGCTTCAAAATGGGCTAAACTTGTCAACAATTAAACAAAATCGAACCTCAAAGACTTCAACAAGTCTGACTGGTTTAGTTGAATTGTTGGTCGTTTGGCGCGCACGCGAACTATACTGGGATGAATAACGTCACAACACTTCATCCCAGGGTTGCAACGCCACGGGGGAATGTTCTTCACATTTGGGCTGGCTGAAGAACAGCGTTGCAACGTTATGAAGGTAGCGTTGCAACGCTGTCTCACAGAAGCTTAAATTTTGGAATTCTGCTACTGAGCTTTCTTTGAATTTCCTTCAATTACAACCTAATTTCAACTTTAACAACTCTAATAAATTTAGAGACTCTTGAACATACATTAAGGCCCATAACCAAATATCAAATTACAACAATTACTTGCATGTTGAACAAAAAAAAAAAAAAAAAGATGCCAAAACCCAAAATTCATCCATTTCAGCAACCATTTCATGCAACTCATGAAAAACATTCTTCATACTAAAATTAACGTAAATTGAGTGCTTAAAACATGCTTAGATACCAATTGATGGAGTCGTCGATCAATAAACGTAAGCTATTAAGGATTTAAGCACTCTAACTACATCAATTTTAGATAATTAGCATGCACGTTCATAGTTTTCAACAATAAGGTTTCAAGTTGAATACCTTTGATGATTTTCACTTGTTCCTTTCAATCTCCACGAAATTGACCTTTAAATCTTATGGTCGACAACCATGAGAGTCTTCTCTACTAATCTCAGGTCTTAGGAAGAGTGATAGAACTACAATTGAAGATGAATTTGGGATTGAATTAGAGAGAAACATTATTTTCTTCTTCAGTAGAGATTTTTCTCTTTTTCAATTTTGCATGCTCATAATTCAAACGAATTATGAAGTATTATTGCAAAAAAAAAAAAAAAAAAAATGCAAACAGGATTAATAGATTATTTGACACTTCAAACATCTCTAATTTAGTGGATTAGGTGTTCAATTTTGGGAGAAACCACTATGGATTAAAAACCGAAATTTTTAATTTTAATTTAATTTAATTTTCAATTAAAATCAAATTAAACATAATCTTAATTCAATGTCTTAAATCTGAAATTCAATGTCTTAAATCGGAAATCGAATTTTCAAAATTGAAATTGATTTATTAATTCATTAAATAATTAATTAAATAATAATAATTTAATATCAAATATTAAATTAATAAAACGCCTAATTCAAACATAAAACCCTATTCATATAATCAATATTTAAATATATTAAACTCTTTAAATACATTTAATTTCAATAAATTTGAACGTTAATTATATCAAATCTAGTTATCCAAACCCTAATTCGAATTTGAACATTTCAATCCTTAATGTTCTAATCTAAGGTTTAATCCTTTTACGAGCTAGTAGAGGGACTTAATGGACTTACAGATCATGTGCTCCAACGATTTGTAATTAATTCGTTAAACTCTTTAAACCGAATTATTTACTATTTGTTAACTATCAAGGCACACCACTATAACTCGATAGTTGCACTCTCCTCACTTTAGATGTATTTCTATTCATGTAAACCATAATTAGTAAGTCGATTCTTCACAGGTCGTTCGTATTTACAGTTGGGTCAAAATTATCGTCTTACCCCTCTAAATACATCTTGCACCTTAAGCTCCCATTAACCTTCTATTGAACAATTGATTTGTAATACTATTTATAAATTATATCCCTCTCTATCAAGAGAGGATGAGACCCTGTTGTTCAAAACTAGGCATCAACGCTTAAGAAAACAACTTATCTGCTAACCCTAAGTCGGGTAGGAGTGAATTTCATCTTGCATAGCTATATCCCAGGTATTTACCCGATCTTCTCCCCAAAATGGAAGGCTTATTGAGCATTGCTATTGGACTACTCTCACCTATGCAGATCAAAGGATAATCCCGAAATAAACAGGAGTTCATAGTTAGCTTAGGATTAAAATCATGTTACCCTAGGTCATTTTAGTTTGAAATAGTCAGTTTTAACAGTAAATAGTCATTATAAAGAAAAAGTGGCTATTTCGTGGTCCAGTCTTATGAAAACTCATTGCATAGGATGTTTCCATTCACATGTCTCTACATTCATTCTCATCCAATAAAAAAAGATTTGTTTTTTTAATTGTTGGATGGGTTGCTTTCTTGATCTTGATTAATTGTGAGATAAAAAAAATCCTTCTTATCGATTTTTTCAATTAGTTGAAAATTATTAACCCCAGTTTTAGTATTTTTATTACTGTTCGTGTCAGCCTCAATATTGATCCAGGCTCGAATATCGGCCTTATTTTTAAGACAAAAATGCAGCATTCTCCAATCAAAATATTTTCTATTCGGATTTTTTTTCAAATCTATAATATCATCTTCTCCTAGATAAATATTGATAGGGATATCAGTCAGTATATCAAAAATTTTCCATTTATTTGTGTTGTACTTATAAGAACTTTCTTGATTATTTTTGGATATTTGTAATACATAGTAGAATAAGAGAAAAAATCTAAAAATATATTACATCTTTAAAATATTTGCAAATATGGATGAGTTGACTAGTCAATCTTTAATTTTTTTTTTTTAATTTCAAATTTCGCCCTCTTTTGTCTTATCTTGTTGTACACCCTTTTTTAGTCTTTTTATTTTCTTTATTTTCCTAGATTTTTGCTTCTTCCCTCACTTTTTTCATTTGTTCATTTTATTTTCTTTCTCAGTTTTTGCTTCTTCTTTTTTTTTATTTTATTTTTTCCTTTATCCGATTTTTGCTTCTTTTTATTTTTATTTTCTTTCTTTTACTTCTTTTTCCCTTTCTTTTTCTTTCCTTTCTTTTTTTATTTTATTTCCTTCCTTTCTTTTTTCCTTTTTTTTGTTTTCTTTTCTTTATTCGGTTTTTGCTTATTTTTTTTTAATTTTTATTTTATTTCTTTAGTTCTTGCTTATTCCTTTTTTCTTTCTTTAGTTCTTGCTTATTCCTTTTTTCTTTTTATTTTCTTCCTTTCTCCAATTTTTGCTTCTTCCCTTATCTTTTTTTTTTATTATTTTATTTTCTTTTCTTTCTCCAATTTTCTTTTTCTTTTTTTAGTTTTTCTTTCCTTTGTCCAATTTTCACTTCCTTTTTCCTATTTAATTTTCTTTCCTTTTTCAGTTTTTGCTTCTTCTCTTTCTCTTATTTTTAAAATTTTTCTTCCTTTATTTGAATTTTTTCTTCTTCCCCTTTTTTTTCACAAGAGATATGAGGTTGAGTTCCGTACGCAGGACTTGAAAGTACTCAATTCATAAGTGACTTAACACCAACAGGTCAATCATCAAGTTTGATTATTATAACAAATAATAAATATAAATAGAAAATGAAAGTCTATCAGTGATAGCCACTAATATTTTCTATCATTGATAGCTTAATCTTTGATTATATTTTCGTAGTTAATAGCCACTTATAGAAATCTATCATTGATAGCCAACTTAGTGAATTTAATTAATAAAGTTGAATCTCGAACTAAAATATAAGTTGAATGCCTAGAAGTTATCGCTAATAGCATGTTTATCAGTGATAGAAGCTATTATCGAAAAGAAAAGGGACTTATAAATGTTTAGGAAGGACAAGAAAGGGGCAAAAAAGTGTTCAGTGACTATGATTGATAGAAGCTACTACTAATAGCATGTTACCAGTGATAGAAGCTAATACTAATAGCATGTTATTGATGATAGAAGCCACCCGATAGCACGTTATCGGTGATAGAAGCTACCACTGATAGTACGTTATCGACGATAGAAAACTATTACTGATAGCATGATATCAGTGAGATCATTGATAGCATCTTATTAGTGATGTTATCAGTGAAAGAAGCTATCACTGATAACCACAATATGAGTGATGTTAGTGATATCGGTGATAAAACATAGGTGATATCTATATATCGAGTTTCTTTCAAAGGTGATAACTAGTTATAGAAGTCTATCATTGATAGCCTTAAGTGTTAAATATTTCAAGGTTGATTCTAATTGATGTCTATCAGTGATAACGATTGATAACTGCTATTAGTGATAGCCATGATAAAAAATTATTAGTGATAACTACTATGGTAATCAAAGTTGTTGGTCTTCTTTCAAAGTTGATCACTATTTATAAATCTATCATTGATAGCCACTAATAGTCGTAAGTAGTAATATTTCAACGTTGATTCTAATTGATGAGAGTGAATCAATGATAGCTACTAATAATCGATAGCAAATTAAAAGCTAATATTTCAAGATTGTATTAATTTTTCTCAAATTGAAAGCTATCGCTGATAGCAGCTATCATCGATAGCAATTGATAGAAGATATGAGTGATAGCAGCTGATAGCAGCTATCAATGGTTATCACGGATAGCTACTATCATTGATAACTTTTAATTTGAGAAAACTGGGAAGAAGCGAACAAAATGGTAGCTAGGCATGGGTTTTTTAGTCTTTTATCATTTTTTGATCTATATATGCAATTATTTTATCCTTGTACTACATATTCTATTTTTTGGGCTTGAATTCTATTTATGCAACTAGTCATTATTTTTTACTTGTACTGGTAATTCATGAATATATGAATCTTTATTATCTTCATAATTAATAGATTTATATGATAAAAGATCACACACACACACACACACACACACACACACACACACACACACACACACACACATATATATATATATTTCTATATTATCTTTTTTATTCGATAATGAGTAGTGTGTTTCAAAAGAATTTTGTTTTTTGTAATCAATTAATCGATTTTTTTCATATGAATAACATTGGTTAAAATCTTTATTTTTACGATCTTGCTTGACTCTATTTCGCCATTTTTGGAGGAATAATTTTGCCCATCTAACCGGATCTAAATCGTAGTGATAATGACCCCTTTAACCAGTTTTTCTATTGATTTATCATTCCAGAATTTTGAAGATTCTTTTGTTTTAAGTCGGAATGTAATATTTCGTGTGCTCCAACAACTTCAACAAAATAATCCTGTATTTCATTCTTAAGAAAACGAGATGTTCCGTGATATTGAAAGACAAGTCTTAACTTAGATAAGTTAATAATTTGTGTTTGTGATAAGTTGTAAAATAAATATGCTTGCAACAAGTATGATAAGTCCCAAAAGATCTTTCCATTTTTATTATTAATATTGGAAAGTGACTTTTTGATAGTTGAAATAAAGTGAATTATACTTTGATTTGTTTTATCAATTCTTTCTTGATTTGCTTCATTATCGGAAATGGATTTAGTAAATATTTTTTTTTTATTGAATCAATAAAAAGTTTCCCATTAACCCTCAGCATATTAGTCATATATTGAAAGATATCTATGCATATGTTTTCAACGAAAAATTTTAGAAAATGAGGCGATTTATGAATTAATCGTACATTTCTTTTTTTAAATATCTTTAAAATATTTTTCTGAGATTCAAATATTTTATCATCCTAACTTATTTTGTTAGGACTAATATTTATTTCTATATTTAGAAACTCTTTTTTCGTGTCTTTTCTAATTTTTTCAATTTTTTTTAGTATGGTGTTTGTTCTATCAGTCAGATCTTTCATCTCTTTTTCTCTCAATGAAAAATTTGTCCACTCCATAGACCGAGTTATAATGGACGAGCCTTGGATCATTCGATTACTTATTATCGAATTTTTTTCGTTTTTTGCTTCATTCAACTCGTATATTTCTTTCAAATAATCGAAATGGGTTTCTTTGTAAAAGTTCTGTTATTATTTGTTTTATAAATAATATGTTTTTGATGACCCATTTTTTTGTTTCTTTTGAGATATTTATAAACAAGTTTGTTCTTTCTTTTAAAAGTCTTATAATTTGAAAATGCTTATTTTTCCATTTTTTCATATTTTTTTTCGAGTTCTTTTATGAAAATGGGTTCAAAAAACGAATGTTGTCTTCGGGGAGAACCAAAAGGCAGTTCAGCTTCCATTCCCCAAACTGTTAAAAAACAAAAATCATTTTCATTTTTCGTTTTTTTGTCCTTTCTTTTTATTGAATCTTTATTAGGGGATTGTAACCTAGATGTGTGCCATGGTTTCAGATGAAAAGGAAATAAGATCTTTATTTGAATACCGTCCGTTAACCAATTTTTTGGAAATTCTTTTTCTGATAATTGAACCCCATTATAGGTGCACTTTACATGCATTTCTTTATTCCAATTTTGAAAATCCTCGGACCATTCAGGAAATTGAAATAATAGCATACGGATAAGATTTTTAGCTATTATCAATTAGGGTAAGACAATATATTTTCTAAGAATTGATTGAGTTACTAACAAAAAACCTCTTATTAATTGAGCAAATAGAATGTTATCCCAGGCTTCTGCTATTTCTATACGTTCGTTTTCCTCTTTTTATTCCTCTCTTTTCTTGTTTTCTCTTATGTACGCCTCTCTTTTCTGCTTTTCGTTTTTCTTTTCTTCTCTATTATCCGAAATAGTCGATTCTTTATTTGTCCATATCCAAGGTCTAAAAAGTATTTTCGTTAGGCCAGGAATATCAAAAGAAAAAAGAAATTGTCTAGTCTGTCAAAAAAAAAAAAAGATAAGAATGTACATTTGCTTGAAACAGTTTCACAGTAACTATTTTACGTCGTTGAGCATGCATAGAGCCTTTGATTATGTCTCGATGAAAATCCGATTGTTGGGAATACCGTATCAAAGCAACTTCGTCTGTTTGATCAGGATTATTAGTATATTTGGTATTAGTATAAGTATCGCTAGTATTAGTATAAGTATCGCTAGTTTCTATATCATCAGAAAGAATTATGACACGTTTGGCTTTTCTTGAATGAATTTCATGATCTTTTGCCAGACTTTCCTCGTTTTCTCCTTCCTCTTGTTCTAACTCGTCGATTAATGTGTATGACCATCGAGGAACTTTTTTTTTACTGATTTCTCTTATTCCAATCGAGTTTTACAACTTGCTTTAGCATTGTAAGGAGTTATAACTGTATCAAATAAAAACTTTAAAGATTTTATTCGATCTTCTGACTCAATTTTATCTTCAATTTGTGGGTAGTTAGTATTAAGAAAGATAGCATGAATCTTATTTGTCCAAATGTTCTCACTATAATTTTTTCTAGAAGTTTCAATTATAATTGAGAACGAAAAAAACAAAATGAATTCGTCTGCAGTAAGGTCCGCTCAACATCGGATCATATGTTTTTGGTAAATAGTATATTTTAGTTTTATCATTACATAATTGAGTCCTTTTTTCCAGTACATCCCAAGCTAGAGTAAGGGATCCCTTATCCAAAACTTGAATTCTATTTATCAATTTTTTGTTTAAATTGATTTTTTTTTTGTTCAATAAGATAATTCCAAGGATTATCAAATTCATCATAAGAAAGTTTTTCTGTTGTGAACAAAGATATCTTTTTTTGCATCATTTCAAAAAAAGTTGCCTTTAGCACTTTTATTTGCGACTACTAATACAAATTTATGGATCACATCATTTGTATTAGTTTACGAAATGAGTCGCATCCAATACTGTTACCACGATGAAATACCCAACTTCATCCATAAACTGATAGTCCATATACTTATAGACTATTTAGGCTATATATTATAACTTGATTCTATTTATGTCACCACATAAAGTTAAAGTATTCATACTATAGCCATGGATATGTTATGAATTTTCATAATAGAATGCAACATCAATGACTTTATTGAAAAAAGTACTCAATAATATTTTATTGATAAATAGAATATTTTAACATAAAATTTATGAATTGCAAGTTCTAAAACATTCCCAATAGATAAATGCTACATGATCGTCTATACTTGCTCATCGTTACTCAATGATCACAAGGAAAAGCTACATCATCAGAGGAACGAGGCTTCGCCCGGGTGGTTCAAAACCGATCTGCTTGTTTGAATTGGTTGACTCGATGTAATAGATAGTTTAAATTTCTGATTTTTTAGGCTATTCATCTCGGTTCATTAATTTTTTATAAATGTACATGTGATATATGTTTAATTATATGTCATAAAGTATGTCATATAGTTTTAAATCCCACTATAGGTTATGCATTTATTCATGCATCATGTTTATATTATAAGAGTTATAATATAGTAGTTTGCATGATTGAATTACTTTAAAGCATGCTCATGCATCATATAATATAAGAGTTATAATATATGCATGCATTAATCATATCCATACATCATCTTTATATTATAAGGGTTATAGTATAAGGGTGTATGAAAGCATGTATGCTTGGTTCATTACAACTTATAAGAGTTATATATAGTAATGAATAAACATTGCATGAGACATGACACTAGGTTAATGTATAAGAGTTGTAAATACCTAGTCTAGATTAGCAATGTGGATGGTTTTAGTTGTTTCTTTTTATAAGAGTTATAATAGAAATTAGAACTAAAATCAATAAGAAAGACATGCATGCAAACTTAGGCTAGAATCATGTTTTAAAAGAGTTTTAAAATTTGATTGAGATAGACCTAAGATCATGGTTCTAATGTGATTAGAAACCTACGTTTAATCTTTTAATTAGTTTAATAGGATTAAATTGACTAATAAAATATTAAATATGTACCAAATCTATCTATAAGAGACCTTTTGTCTAAGGCAGGTTTTGTCTAGGCTGGAGTATGTAAGCTGACAGAAATGGAACACCCCTACCTAGGAATCTACCCAAAAAGGTGAATTAGATAGATTTGTTGCATGCATGCAAATTTGATGATAGTTTGTTAAAGTGTTTAATAAGACTTGATTCAAACTTGTTTAATTATAAAAAGTAAGAGTTGTTTTTTAGCAGATTAAACTTGCACTTAGATAAAATCAGTAGCCGAATTGTCTAAGTTAATGAATCCCTAGGTAGAACATTCAGTGGGAGGTACTTGGGATATATGATACTTCACTTAAACCTCTACATGTTTCTCCTTAAAAGTTCACACTGTGAGATCTATCCTCGGCCGTGAGGCACCCTGAGAATGTCCCCCTAAAGGATGGTGTTTGGGTAGGTCAATACCAAGGTGAATGGAGAGAATGTTCATAGTAAGTGGGAGCGGGACGTGTGACAACATATCCCACGATCTCTCTCATTAGGTTGGATAACGTTTTTGTGCATCGCCTTGAGGTACCTTGGGAGTGTCCCCCTAAAGGATGGCAGTATTTGCACAACTTTTTATCTAATCTCCTGAAAAGGATAAGGTTCCTTTAGACTCTTGTCCTAATATGCTTTTTACTTACGGTGGGCGCATTAGGGCGGGACTCTAGGGCTTAAAATGAGGGATTACACTTACGCAGAATTTGTAAGGTTGTTAACAAATTTCGGACCAAAAAATGGTGAATGTTAGAGTCAGTTACAAGAGTTGTTTATGTCTAATGGTTGAGAATGTCTCATCCCAGTGAAAAGGCACTTGATCACCCCACCGGTGACTTTTGTCTTACCTTGTTGGGGCATCATTGCAAAATAGATGTCATTTCACTTAGGGTACAAAAGAACTATTTTGCTAAAACCTCGAATTGGTGTTAAAAGTGATAATGCAAATAGACTTATTAAGTTTGTTCTTTTTTCAGCAACTTTTAAAATGGCAATTGCTACTTTAGCTCTTCTAGTCGTTGATAAGTTGACTGACAACAACTACGCTAGTTGAAAAAACACGATTAACACAATTCTTATCATCGATGACCTCTGATTTGTCCTTATGGAGGAGTGTCCTCCTATTCCACCTCAAAATGCCACTCGAAATGTTCGAGAGGCTTATAAGAGATGGACACGGGTGAATGAGAAGGCCTGAGCTTACTTCTTGGTTAGCCTGAATGATTTCTTGGCAAAGAAGCATGAGCCCATGGTCTCTGCTCGTGAGATCATGGAGTCCCTGAAGGAAATGTTCGAAAAACCGTCTGGGCAGCTCAAGCATGAAGCTCTAAAGTGCATCTTCAACTCCAAAATGAAGGAGGGTACATCTGTCCGAGAACATGTTCTGAACATGATGGTCCACTTTAATGTGGCGAAGATGAATGGGGCTCGCATCGATCAGGGTAGTCAGGTTAGCTTTATTTTACACACATTGTCAGAAAGCTTTCTGCACTTCGTAAGCAATGTTGTTTTGAACAAGGTTGATTACACCCTTACAACTCTCCTCAAGGAGTTACAGACATTCCAATCCTTGCTGAAAATGTTTCTTCATCTTCTAAGTTATGGAGAGAATTTGTTGCTAACGGCCTTAGCACCTGAACAAATCTCAACACCATCCTTCAGAATAAACACTTGATTCATCGAAAAGTGAAAATTATTTTTACATTCAATCAGACACTTTACAGAAATTAAGTTCCGCTGTAACTCGGGAACAACATATACATCATTCAAAATGATTAATTTATTCTGTAAAGTCAATTGGAGTCCTCCCACTGCCACAGTTGAGACGACGATCCCGATGCCTACTCGCATCGTCATCTCACCAGCCTCAGGCTGCCGCCAGGAACTAATCCTCTGAAAAGAAGAACAAACATGATTAGTGGCCCCAGAGTCAATAATCCAGGCAGGATCATCATTCTTTACTAAACAGGTTTCCAAAACTAGTAAATCATATTTACTTTGTTTTGCCTTGGCCTTAGCCTTCTCCTTCTCCTTTAACCAGCAAGGACAATTTCACTTCCAGTGCCCATCCTAGTTGTAATGGAAACACTTTCCTTTGTCGACAGCGTTGGTCACCTTCCCCGTTGTGCGATAGGTTGTGGGTTAATAGGTGTATTCCCTGCTGTACGACAGGTTGTGGGTTAGTAGGTGCCTTCCCCTTCTTCTTCTTCCACTTGGAAGTGTTAGAAGTAGAAGGTGCAGACTTTGTCCTTGAGGTCGAAACCCAATGGAACATCTTGATGATGAAGCAACATTTTCCTCACAAACCTTCTTCTCCTTACTTTTCAGCAAGGATTGGAATGTCTGCAATTTGTTGAGGAGAGTTGTAAGGGTGTAGTCAACTTTTTTCAGCTCAACATTGCTAACAAAGTGCATAAAGCTATCTGGCAACGAGTGCATAATGATGTTAACCTTGCTATCCTCATCGATGCGTGACTCATTCATCTCTGCCACATTGAAGTGGACCATCATGTTCAGAATGTGTTCACGAACAGATGTACCCTCCTCCATTTTGGAGTTAAAGATGCATTTTAGAGCTTCATGCTTGAGTTGTCTAGACAATTGTCCGAACATTCTCCAAAAGGACTCCCTGATCTCATGCGCCGAGACCATAGGCTCATGCTTCTTGGCCAAAACTCATTTAGACTGGCTAAAATGGAAGCTCAGGCCTTTTCGTTCACCCGTGTCCATCTCTTATATGCCTCTCGAACATTTTGAATGGTAGTTTGAGTCGGAATAGAAGGACAATCCTCCATAAGGACGAACATCAAATCATCGATGATTAAAATAGTATTTATCGTGATTTTCCAACTAGAGTAATTTTTGGTAGTCAGTTTGTCGGCGCTTATCATTGTTTTCCAACTAACGTAATCAAAATAGTATTTAACATGGCTGTAGCCATTTTATCATTGTTGAAAAACATGAACAAACTTAATAAGTCTATGCATTACCACTTTTAACACCAATTTTAGTTTTAGCAAAATAGTTTCCATGTACCCTAAGTGACAACATATCTATTTTGCAATGATGCCCTAGCGAGGCAGGACAAAAGTCATGGGTGGGGTGATCAAGTGCCCCTAACTGGGATGAGACATTCTCAACCATTAGACAGAAACAACTCTTGTAACTGACTCTAATTGTCGCCATTTTTCGGTCTAGAATTGTTAACCTTTAACAATTCCGCGTAAGTGTAACCCCTCATTTTCGTCCCTAGAGTCCCGCCCTAATTCGCCCATCGTAGGGAAAAAGTAGATTAGGAAAAGAGACTAAAGCGACCTTATCCTATAAAGGAGATCAGATAAAGAGTCGTGCAAAACTGCCATCCTATAGGGGGACACTCCTGGGGTGCTTCGAGGCGATGCACAGAAACGTTATCCAACCTAATGAGAGAGACCGTGGGATATGTTGTCACACGTCCCGCTCCCAATTACTATGAACCTATGAACATTCTCTCCATTCACCTTGGTATTGACCTACCCAAACACCATCCTTTAGGGGGACACTCCGAGGGTGCCTCGAGGCTGAGGATATATCTCACTGTATGAACATTAGGGAGAAACGTGAAGAGGTTTAAATGAAGTATCATATACCCCAAGTATCTCACATTTAATGTTCTATTTAGGGGTTCATTAACTTAGATCATCTGGCTACTGATTTTATCAAAGTGTGATTTTAATTGGCTAAAAAACAACTCTTGTCTTTGATAATTAAACAAGTTCAAATCAAGTCCATTAAACTCTTTAACAGACAATCATCAAATTTGCACGCATACATCAAATCTATCTAATTCACCTTTCCAGGTAGGTTCCCAAGTAAGGGTGTTTCGTTTCCGTCAGCTTAAGTACCCCAACCTAGATAGAACCCACCTTAGACAAAAGGTCCTTTATAGATAGATTTGGTACATATTTAATCTTTTGTTAGTCAATTTAATCTTATTAAACTGATTAAAAGATTAAATATGAGGTTTCTAATCTCATTAGAACCGTGATCTTAGTTCTATCTCCATCATATTTTAAAACTCTTTTAAAACATGATTCAAGCCTAAGTTTGCATGCATGTCTTTCTTATTGATTTTAGTTCTAATTTCGATTATAACTCTTATAAAAGGAAACAATCAAAACCATTCACATTGCTAAGCAACACTATGTATTTATAACTCTTAGAAATTTAACCTATGTGTCATGTTTCATGCACTGCCCATTCATAACTATATATAACGCTTATTTACTTGGTAATGAATTAAGCATACATGCTTCCATACACCCTTATACTATAACACTTATAATATAAAGATGATGCATGAATATGCTTAATGCATGCATAAATATAACTCTTATATTATATGATGCATGAGCATGCTCTTGAAGTAATTTTAATCATGCAAACTACTATATCATAACTCTTACAATATAGAGATAATGGACCAGTGCATAACCTACGGTGGGATTTAAACTATATGGCATACATTATGACATATAATAAAACATACATCTTATGTACATTCACCAAAATTAATGGACCAGGATGATTAGCCTCAAAAACTGGAAATTAAATTTATCTATTACATAAAACCATCGAGCAAACTGGTTCACAAGTGAACCGGGTCTTGAACCGCCTGGGCGAATTCTTCTTCCTAATCGTTTAGTAAATTGGAACGTGTAACCACAATCATTTAGCAACAATCGAGTACCTTTGATGATGTGATGAAGCATGAAGGCCACTCTATCGTTCAGTGCACCAAGTTAAATGTAAATCTAAACGATCGGGTAGACGACTATAATGCTGTGAAGCATGATCGTCTAGATGATCGAAAAGCAAGCAATAGGTAACATTTACCCCGCAATCGTGTAGTCGGTGACTATGCAATGAAGCATGCTAAACGTGCACGTCAACCTTGTAATGAGTATCCCATACACAACGATCGCCTACCCAATGTTTACATGATCTGACCAATGCTTGGTCTTCTTCTTCCTCAAAGTAATGTGCATCTCCATGCCTTGAAGCTTCATCACGAACGGCTCAAGCTAACTCAAACACTTTGAATTATAGACTCAATAGCAAGTTAATATACCTAAAAACACAAGGGCCCTTACAATTAACATTGAAATTGTAAAAGAATTAAAAAATTACAGGCAATCATCCTAGAAACTCCATTAATCCACATCCACAAACATATATCACACTTAAACAGAATATAGACATGCTTAACACCCACCAAGAATGTAAATGCAATTCTATACAATAATGGATTTGGATTATCAGAACCTGGCTCTAATACCAATTGAAGGAACTCTTATTCAAGAGAACCATTGAGTGGAAGCAAGATCTTTCCAAGCCCATTGTGAAAGAATTAAATGCATACACAAATGTACATAACAATTATGCATCTTCTAACAAATTACAACATGCTTTCATAATTAAATACAAAAGGAGTGAGAGACTTACCTTTGAAGAACATTTCTTCTGAAGATCTCTTGCTCTCGTGAAAAAGTGGAACAACAACCTCTCGTTGTCACTACAATCGTCTAGCTAATCTCTCGTTGTTAGTTAGATCACGAACAAACAACCCCTTAGACACCACCACTTGACAATCTTGGTATTCTCGGATTGGGAATCCAGGAGGTGTGGGCTCTATTAGATTTGGTAGAGGGATGGAGGTAGGCAAGGATCGAACTAAACAACCAAGCAAGTGGGAGAAGGAATTGTCTATCGCATAGACTTTGTTTGCTTGGTCATTTAGTAAATCTCGCTAAGTACACGATCATTTAGTAAAAACACTCCTGATCGTTTACACAATCGTTTAGTGTATCTCGCTTGGCACGCGATTGTTTAGTAAATCTCTTTACATGATATTTTAGAGAAAGGCGCATACACAATCATTTAGTTGTCGCTTAGAAGGCTATCGTGTAGTCTCTCGCCAGCTAAACAATTAGTAAAACACTTAATGAAGCGATTACATTTAAGATGAAAACATTTTTCATTTTATCCTTCATTTATGAAAACTGAACATAACCTCCTGAAGGAAATCAGGTATGAGGATTTCGATGAGCAGCGGAAGAATCGTTCCAAAATCCATTCAAAATTGAACATAAATAATTACAGTACAAGAATATAAACTAAAAAGTCATGCACAACAAGAAATTACAACATGCTTTAGGAGGAATCAAGGGATAAAGTATGCATACCTTTGAAGAACCATTCTTTAAACTCCTTCTATCAGTCTACCAGTGTCCACAGCAACACAACCCCCGAATGCAATGACCAGTGCAACACAAAACACCAGCATGAAACAATAAACAAAATGATCACGAACCCAACGAACGTCCTCCAAAACCTCGAGATCAATCGAGTTAAGTGAGGACACCACCACAATGATTACCTTTGTGTTCTCGGTGTGATAATCTAAGAGTTGTGGGCTCTATATGATCTTGGTTAGAAGAAGAGACTGGAGGGTAACAATCGTGTAGACGATCGAGCAAGTAGGAGATAAGAAGTGTCCATCGTGTAGACGATATGCTCAATCGTATAGAAGATGCCAGCCTATTGTATAGACAATGGCACACGATCGTTTAGCTACGACCAACTGAATGAACTATCATATAGTTAATCTCCACGATCTTTTAGTCTCTCTGTTGCTATCGCTTAGTGAAACACTTTCACTTGATAGCCTTGTCCGTGAGAAAATTTCTGAATCAAGTAACTCTCCTAAATTTAGGAAAAACAATTTTCCTTTCAACTCAAGGTTACCATAAACCACCAACAACCTCCCACTCAGTTGGTTATTAGAGAAAAAGAGATAACTATCAAATAATTAATATTATTATAAATAAATATGATAACCAACTTACCATATTATATTTATAACCTATAGTTTTAATATTTTATCTCATCAAACATATAAACCATAATTCTTTTTCTATTTTATGGTACTTAATGTAAATCTCATTTACATCAATCCTCCACTAGATGTATCTCATACATCATACCGATTATATCATATATAATCAAAATATCTCTTGTCTATTTGAGCATTTCAAATCAACACCAAGAACTGATCCTCAACTAAATCCATTGAGCTACCAAGGGGACCTTATGGACCTATAGCTTGAAGCTCCAACGGTACGTGAATATATGAATATACTCTTTAGTCACGAGATCCACCATCCATTAACTGTCGGGCACTCCACTAAAGACTGACAGCTGCAATCGTCTTACTACAGATATATTTTGTGTCCATATCAACCAAACAACAGTGCAATAACCTTCACAGATCGATCGTAAGTACAGCTCGACCTTACCGTTTTGCCACTATAGTTACATCTAACTCCTTAAGTACCATTGATTCCTCTAATGAACATAAGTATAGTCATACTATGACTGAGTTCTTTCTTCTAAAGAGAGGTTGTGGCCACTATGTTCAAGACCCGAAATCAGCCCTTAAGGGAGCAATCTATCTACTTACCCCTACTTCGTGGAAGGAGTAAATTCCATCTTATGTAACTGAGTTCCCAGCTCCTCAATCAGACAAATCCCCAAAAAGGTAGGCTTGTTGAGTTGACAATCTGGCCACTCTCACCCATACTAATCAAAGGACCGCCTTCAAAGGCAAGAGTTCCTAAAACACTCAGGATTAAGGTCAAGTCACCTATGGTCATTTAGGTGAGATGTAAGTCTCAAGTATCAACGACGTTAGATAAAGAGACTATTCATCTCGTGGTTCGGTCTTATACAAACTCTTTTTATAGGACACCTCCGCTCACTTGTCTCCACATGAATGGCAAGATCAGACCATTTGTAGTAGTTCACAACACTTGTAAACCCTACAAAGCGGGTCGTATCCGTAGTGTCACCAAGATCAGGTATCCCTCCTCAATTCGTATACTATAGACCTTTTAGGTTATTACTTAAGGCATGATCCACTTGTATATCTCATAAACATGCTGAAGTTTACATATAATAACCATGGAACTTTGTTTATTGGATATGAGTAAATGCAAATAAAATAACTCTTATTTTATTCATAACAATATGTACAATGTTTACAAACTATGAGACTCCGGAAGAATTAGGAAACCAATCCCAACAATCTCTCACTTGTCTTAATGCCTCGGGAGACTAATGTACAATACATGAAAAATTTAAGTACAATATAAAATAAACTAGGGCATACTTTATACCCTAGTATCATCTCCCACTTGCCCTAAACAAGATATTGCATGTCTCGTAGACCCAGACTCTCCAGATGACCCTCGAACACTTTAGTCATGAGAGCCTTTGTTGATTCAATCACTTTGATCAAGTGATATTTCCATTTGGTATACTTGCCTCTACGATGACTCCGAGTTTCCTTCGAATTTGACACAACCCTGCTGTTATCACAATAAAAAGTGATCAGCAAAGACATATTTGGAACAAGTTCCAAATCTATAAGGAATTTCCTCAGCCAAACAGCCTCCTTAGCAGCTTCACAAGCGGCTACATTTTTGGCTTCCATAGTGGAGTCAATGAGGCATCCTTGCTTCATGCTTTGCCACACTACAACCCCTCCATTCAGAGTGAACACTGACCCTGATGTTGATTTCCAAGAATCTCTAACAGTCTGAAAGTAAAAATCTGTGTATCCTATAAGGATCAAATCCTTATCTCTATACACGAGCATGTAATCCATTGTTCTTTGAAAATACTTGAGGATCGTCTTGACCGCAACTCAGTGATCTAATCCTGGATTGGACTGATAACAACTGACAATCCCTATTGCATAGCAAATGTCAGGTCTGGTACACAACATTGCATACATAAAGCTTCCAACAGCTGAAGCATAGGGAATTCGTCTCATCTCCTCAACTTCATGAGGTGTCTTAGGACATTGATCCTTAGACAATACAATTCCATGCCTAAAGGATAATAAACCCCTCTTGAAATCTTGCATCCTGTACTTGATCAACATTAGATCGTTGTACGATACCTGAGACAAGGCTAACCTCTTCTTACGATCCTAAATAATCCTGATCCCTATAACATACTGCGCCTCTCCCAAATCTTTCATTTGGTATTGAGTAACTAGCCACCTTTTAATGCCAGTCAGAAAGCCTACATCATTCCTAATGAGTAGAATATCATCCACATATAGTACGAGGAAAGCTACTGAATTGTTGACAATTTTCTTGTAAACACAAGGCTCATCAACGTTTTGATCAAAGCCAAACAATGTGACTACACTGTTAAATCTAATGTTCCATGATCTAGACATTTTTTTTAGCACATAAATGGACCTATTAAGCTTGCAAACTCTTTGCTCTTGATCTAGAACAATGAACCCCTCCGGTTGAGCCATGTAAATGGTCTTCTCAAGAATACCATTAAGAAAGGCAGTCTTAACGTCCATTTGCCGTATCTCATAATCATAAAATGTGGCTATGGACAAGAGTATCCTGATAGACTTTAACATAACAACAGGTGAGAAAGTTGCCTCACAGTCCACTTTCTCGACTTGGGTATAACTCTTTCCCACGAGTCTAGTCTTAAAGGTTTGCACCTTTCCATCTACATCTGCCTTTCGCTTGTAGATCCACTTACACCCTATAGGTTTTACCCCATCAGGCTAATCGACAAGTTCCCATACATTATTGAAGTACATAGACTCAATTTCCTAGTTCATGGCTTTAATCCACTCATCTTTGTCAACATCCTCTATTGCTTGCTTATAAGACAATGGACCCTCGACCCCATCATCAGAAATGATGTTCTGGGCTTCAGTTAAACCTATGTAGCATTCCAGTGGGTTCATAACCCTCCCACTATGTTGAGGTAGTCTCATCTCTTGAGACGGTGGACTAGGTGTACCAACGTCAAAAAATCTTGTTGATCTGTCGGTCTTTTCAACAACTCTTATCGAACCTTCAGTAGTCTTACTAGAAATCTCATGTAAAACAAGCTTACTTCGTGGTTTATGATCCTTGATGTGGTATTGTTCAAAGAAGATAGCATTTGTAGAAACAAACACTTTGTTCTCACTCAGATCATAGAAGTATCCACCCCTCATTTCCCTGGGGTAGTCTACAAAGAGGCAAACATTCAAACATGGTTCCAACTTCATCGGGTTAGCCACATGCACGTGGGTCGAACATCCTCAAATCCTGAAGCGGCATAAACTACCTTTACGGCCTCTCCACAACTTAAAAGGTGATTTGAAAACACTTTTCGAGGGAACGTTGTTCAAAATATAACATGCAGTCTCAACTGTAAAACCCCAAAACGAGTCTGGATGATGAGCATAATCATCATAGACCGAACCATGTCCAACAGGGTTATGTTTCTCCTTTTTGATGCACCATTATGCTAAGGTGTACATGAGGATGATAGTTAGGACGTAATTCAATGTTCTATCATATAGTTCTGGAATTGGAGGTCCATATACTCTCCACCACGATCAAATCGTAGTATTTTATCTTCTTACCTAATAAGTTTTCAACTTCAGCCTTATACTCTTTGAACTTGTCAAGAGCTTCAGACTTACGTTGTATTAGGTAGAGATACCCGTACCTTGAATAATCATCTATGAAAGAGATGAAATATTCATACCCACCTTGAGCCCTAACACTCATCGAACCATAAAGGTATGAATGCACAAGCTTCAAGGTTTCCTAGACTCTATAACCTTTTCCAGTAAAAGGTCGTTTGGTCATCTTGCCTTCAAGGCATGATTCACATACCGACAAGGACTTTTCTTTTAAACTCTTTAGAAGTCAACATTTCACCAACTTTTCAATGCTATTGATGTTGATGGACCTAACCTTATATGCCAAAGATGGGTGTTTTCCCTAGGAGAAACCTTTGGTCTTTTAGCAGTTGTTGTCATACTGAACATTTAAGTATTAAGCAAGGTTTTTATGACTAAAGACCTTAGTATACAAGTTATTTTCCATTGAACCAAAACCAATCTCTATATCATTCTTGAAAATAAACACTTTACTCTCAGAAAAGGAGACAATATAGCCTTGTTCAATGAGACAAGAAACCGAGATTAAGTTTCTCTTGATATGAGAAGCTACGAAAACATTATCCAGTAACAGATAACGTTTCTTGTTCAAAAAAACTTTAGCATGCCTACAGCAACAACTGAAACAACATCACCAGTACCGACTCGAAGAGTCAACTCTCCCTGTGGCAATATTTGCCAGGAACTAAATCCTTGGTAAAATGAATTGACGTGATTAGTAGCACCCGAATCAAGGATCCAAGCAGATTCATCATTTTCTACCAAACACGTTTCCAAGACAAATAAATAACATTTATTATCTTTAGACTTCCTCCTCTTTTGGAGAGTAGTGGGATCATTGTCATAACCTAAATAAGCTCCAAGTTCCATGTCAGAGAACACTTCTCGTCAATGAACTTTAACAGAGTCACAACACTTGTTGTCTCTTCCTGGAGGTTAACTTGGGAACTGAAACTACTGGTTTTGGCATCCATCCCTTTGTGCTCAAAAAGTAAGAAATTACGTTCAAACAATTCTTGCAACGAGTCCATGATCGCACGTGCAATGACCATATTCTCACCTCTTCTGGCCAAAGCATCAGGTATGCTAGCCAATATGTGAAATCGAGCCAATGAATTAGCCTTCATCCACACATCATATGCATTACAAACATTTTGTAGTGCATCAAGGGTCGGGACTTGAGGATATTCCTTAACCATGAAAAACTCGAGCTCATTGACCATGAAATATGTTTTAATGGACTCTTTCCACTGTATGAAATCGGTCAAACTAGAGGCATTTAACGGAAAAGCAAACATGTTGTTTAAAAAACAAACATATTGACCTATGTTAGGTTTTAAGTAAATACTCATTGAAAAACATACAACATCCAATACGGTTTAGCAAAACTGAAATGAACCCCGTGTGACATCTAGTTTCACAATGATGCTTCAAACGTTTAGGACAAAAGCCGTCGAAGGGTGGTCAATTTATCCCTCCTCTGAATTGAGGCGTTCTTAACCATTCATTAATATCGGAACAACTCTTGCTCCTATAACAACTAGCCATCATTGACTTGGTCAAGAAACCATTAACTTGCTTAACAATTTCCTGTAAGTATGACCCATCATTTTAAGCCTTAGAGTTTTTCCCCAAGCAACCAATTCGAAGGGAAAAAATTCGATTGGGGAATAAACTAAAGTGACCCTATTCATTTCTGGAGTTCACCTTGATATTGACCAATTGCACAAAACCCATTCGAAGAGGGATGCTTCTAGGGCACCACGAGGGAGTGAAGAATGATCTCATGATGTGAACCAATGAAGGAGACCGCAAGACATGTTGACACACACCCTTCACCCACTTACTATAAATACTCTTTCCGTCCACCTTGATATTGACTCATGTAAACACCATCTGAAGGGGGATGCTCCCAGGGCACCATGAGGCCAAGCATGAATCTTACGGCATGAACATTGAGGGAGAAACATGAGTGGAATCATTGACATATCATATATATCTCTTCTTCCCAGTGAGTATTTTATAACCTAGGGTTTAGTTTACTTAAAAAAACACGAATAAGGATTTTAACTAAGTGACTTTTTAGATTTGCCCAAGAGTAAGTTTTACCTTGGAAAGTAGAACAACTTTTGATCATCATCCATTAAATTCTTTAACAGAGTCTTTGATCAACTGTCGCATGCTTGAAGAAAATCTATCTAATTCACCTTTCCAGGTAGGTTCCCAGGTAGGGGTGTTTTGTTTCCGTTAGCTCAAGTACCCCAACCTAGAAAAAACCCGCCTTAGACAAAAGGTCTCTTATAGATAGATTTAATACAATTTTAATCTTCTATGCCAATCAATTTAATCTTATTAAATCGATTTAAAAGATTAAAACATAGGTTGCTAATCCCATTAGAATCTTGAACTTAGGTCTATCTACATCCAATTTTAAAAACCCTTTTAAAACATGAGTTCACCTAAGTCGCATGCAACTCTTTCTTATCGATTTTAGTTCTAATTTCCATTATAACGCTTATAACCGAAAATAACTAAAACCTTCCACAATGCAAAGAAAACACATACAAGGCATTCATAACAATTACAAATTAGCCTAAGTGTAATGCTCCATGCATTGTTCATTCATTGATACTTTTATAACACTTATACAACCGAGCAATGAACCAAGAAAATATGCTTCTATTCATTATAACACTTATGATATAAAGATGATGCATGAATATGCTTACTGCGTGTATAAATATAACTCTTATATTTCATGATGCATGCACATGCTCTCTTGTAATTTCATCATGACAAAAGCTATATTATAACACTTATAATATATGATGCATGAATAATTACACAACCTAATGTGAGTTTTAAATCTATATGTCATACATTATGGCATATAAACCAACATACATCACATGTACATTAAATAAAAGTTGATGAACTGGGATAATTAGCCTTAAAATCCTCACAACCAAAGCTAACTATTACAAATAGCAACCTAAGGTGGGTTTTAAATCTATATGTCATAGACTATGTCATATAAACCAATATACATCACATGTACATTAAATAAAAGTTGATGAGCCAGGATAATTAGCCTCAAAATCCTCACAACCTAAGCTAACTATTACATATAGCAAAGAGTAATCGGTTCAAACAGGCAAACCGGGTCTTGAACCGTCCGATCGAAGTCCGCGTCTCCTTGATCGTGTACTAACTCCATGTGATTGCCTACACGAAAGAGTCCACGTCTCCTTGATCGTGTACTAACTCCATGATCGTGTACCATGACTATGCAATGAAGCATAAGGCACGCGATCGTGCAACACGCAACACATAACGCAAGCCTTAAACAATCAACTAAATGACAATGTTGTGGTGAAGCACAATCGTCTAAACGATCGCTAAGCAAGTACGAGGTATCTTATACCGAGTGATCGTGTAATCAGTGACTATGCAATGAAGAATGCTAACTACACGATCGTTTAGTGCGCACGCCTTTTATTAAACGATGAGCATCAAATGCACTGACTCGATTGTTTACCTCCAGCGTCCACGCGATCGAGCCTACATGATAAAGCAAACACTTTACCCCATCGTTTAGCATTAAATAAATTAACACTTTGTAACTTTAAACAAAGCTTTAAACAGAGGAAATTAACCCGTAAACATTCATCAACATCCATCCACAAACGCATTTAACACTTAAACGCAATGTAAAAAATCCACCATGACTGTAAAAGAAGTTCAAAACATAAGTGAAATTTGTAATATCAGAACAACTTGACTCTGATGCCAATTGAAGGAAATCAAGCATGAGGATTTCCATGAGCAGTGGAAGGATCGTTCCAAATTCCATTCGAAATTGAACATAAACAATTACAGTACAAGAAAGGAAACTAACAGGTCATGTACAACAAGAAATTACAGCATGCTTTAGGAGGAATCAAGGGATAGAGTATGGGTACCTTTGAATAACCATTCTTCAAACTCCCTCAATCAGTCTACCAGCGTCTACAACAACACAGCCTTCAAACGCAGCGACCGATGCAACATGAACATCAACACGAACACAACAAACACAATGAACATAATGATCATGAACCCAACGAACGACCTCCAGAACCTCGAAATCAATCGAGTTGAGTGAGGACACCACCACAATGGTTACCTTGGTATTCTTGGTGTGAGAATTTAGAAGTTCTGGGCTCTATATGATCTTTGTTAGAGGAAGAGACTGGAGGGTAATGATCGTGTAGACGATCGAGCAAATGGGAGATAAGAAGTGTCTATCGTATAGACAATATGCTCAATCGTATAGAAGATGGAAGCCTACCGTATAAACAATGCCACGTGATCGTTTAACTACGACCAGCTAAATGAACTATCGTATAGTTAATCTCCATGATTGTTTAGTCTCTCTGTTGCTATCACTTAGTGAAACACTTTCACTTAATAGCCTTGTCCATGAGAAAATTTCAAAATCAAGTAACTCTCCTAAATTTAGGAAAAACATTTTTTCTTTTATCTCATGGTTACAATAAAACCACCAATTAGCTCCCACTCAATTGGTGTAAAAAAAAAGAGATAATTATCAAATAATGAATATTATTATAAATAAATATGATAACCAACTTACAATATTATATTTATAATCTATAGTTTTAATATTTCATCTTATGAAACATATAAACCATAGTTCTTTTTCTATTTTATGGTACTTAATGTAAATCATATTTACATTAATTCTCCAACTAATGTATCTTATACATCACACTAATTATATCATATATAATTGAATTTGAACACTTCAAACTAACACCAAGAATTGATTCTCAATTTGAATCCATTGAGCTACCAAGGGGACCTTATGGACATGTAGCTTGAAGCTTCAACGATACATGAATAATTGACTAAACTCTTTAGTAACGGGATCCACCATCCGTTAACTGTTGAGCACTCCACTAAAGACCGACAATTGCACTCTCCTTACTACAGATATATTTTGTGTCCATATCAACCAATCAGCAGTGCGATAATTTTTCACAGATCGCTCGTAAGTACAGTTAGGCCAATTTATCATTTTGCCCCCTTAGTTTCATCGAACTTCTTATGTACCACTGATTCCTCTAATGAACATAAGTCATAGTCCTACTATGACTGAGTCCTCTCTTCCAAAGAGAGGCTGTGGCCATTATGTTCAAGACCCGGAATTAGCTCTTAAGGGAGTAATATAACTACTTACCCCTGCTTCGAGGAAGAGTGAATTCCATCTTGTGTAAATGAGTTCTCAACTCCCCAATCAGACAAATCCCTAAAAATGTAGGCTCGTTGAGTTGGCAATTTGGCCACTCTCACCCATACTCATCAAAGGACCACCCTCAAAGGCAAAAGTTCCCAAACACTCAGGATTAAAGTCATGTCACCTATGGTCGTTTAGGTGAAATGTAAGTTTCAAGTATCAACAATGTTATATAAAGAGACTATTCATCTCGTGCACCGATCTTATACAAATTCTTTGTATAAGCACCTCTGCTAGCATGTCTTCACATGAATGGTCAGGACCAGACCATTTGTAGTAGTTTACAACACTAGTAAGCCTCTACAAAGCGGGTCGTATTCGTAGTGTCACCAAGATCAGGTATCCCTCCTTAATTCGTATACTACAGACCTTTTAGGTTATTCTTAAGGCATGATCCACTTATGTATCTCATATACAAGCTTAAGATTACATACAATAACCATGAAGCTTTGTTTATTGGATATGAGTAAATGCAAATAAAATAACTCTTATTTTATTCATAACAATGTGTACAATGTTTACAAACTACAAGACTCCGAGAAAATTAGGACAACAATCCCAACACCTTCCACTTTCACGCACGGTTAAAGGAGAAACCACCCACAATTATAATATAATTGTTTTAATTATAAATAAATATAATAACTAACTTATCATATTATATTTATAACCTATAGTTTTAATATCACATCATATGTAACACTTAATCCACAATCTTTTTCTTCTTTACTTAATATAAATCATATTTATATCAAATTCTTTCAATTAATGTATCTCATACATCATATCAATTATATCACATATAATTAAATTGGTTTAATTATATCATATATAATCAAACTCCCTCTTGTAAATTTGAACACTTCAAACTAACCCAAAAACTGATTCTCAACTTGAATCCATTGAGCTACCAAGGGGACCTTATGAACTTGTAGCTTGAAGCTCCAATGGTACGCGAATAGCTGACTAAACTCTTTAATCACGAGATCCACCATCCGTTAACTGTCGAACACTCCACTAAAGACCAACAGCTGCACTCTTCTCACTACAAATATATTTCTGTGTCCATTGGATATAACCAGTCAACAGTACTACTGGGCCAATTTATCATTTTGCCTATGTAGTTACATCTAACTCCTTAAGTACCACTGATTTCTCTAATGAACAATACATCATAGTCCTACTATGAGTGGGTACCTCTGCTTCGGGGAAGGAGTGAATTCCATCTTTTGTAGCTGAGTTCCCAGCTTCCCAATCAGATGAATCCCAAAAGTGGTAGGTTTGAGTTGGCATCTAGCCATTCGCACCCATGTAAATCAAAGGACTGCCCTCATAAGCAGAAGTTTCCAACTCACTTAGGATTAAGGTCATGTTACCTATGCTCATCCTAGTGAAATGAAAGTCTCTGTCATAAACGACGTTATATAACGAGACTAAACACTTCGTGGTCAAGTCTTATACAAACTCCTTTGTATAGGACACCCCCGCTCGCATGTCTCCACGTGAATGATCAGGATCAAACCATTTGTAGCACTTTACAATACTTGTAACATCCACAAAGCGGTCATATCCGTAGTGTCACCAGGATAGGTTTCCCTCCTATATCCATATACTACAGACCATTTAGGTTATCACTTAAGGCATGATCCACTTGTATGTCTCCACATATATGCTTAAGTTACAATGAAAACCAGGGATTTTAGTTTATTTGTTAGTGATAAATACAAATAAAATATCTTATATTTCATAGACAACAGTGAAGAAAATATCTCATATTATTACATCACAAGCGTTTGTTCATACAAGTGCTTACAAACTACAGGACCCTATGAGATTTAGGGCATCAACCCCAATATAAACGACTTAAAGTTTCTCTTAAAGAGAATGCCCAACTTTGGCACCTTCAATCAGGGCACATCAATCTCAATAGGATTTAGAGGTTGGTAAAGAATGGACTTCTAAACAAGTTAGAGGAAAATTCTTTACCTGTGTGCAAGTCATACCTTGAAGGCAAGATGACTAAAAGACCCTTTACTAGCAAAGGTTATCAAGCCAAAGAGCCTATAGAGTTAGTGCATTCAGACCATTGTGGTCCGATGAATGTGCAAACCAGGGGAAGCTACGAGTATTTTATCCCTTTTATTGATGATTATTCAAGGTATAGGTATGTTTATTTAATGCAACATAAGCTAGAATCCTTTGAAAAGTTCAAAGAGTTCAAGATTGAAGTTGGAAATGCAATAGATAAATGGATTAAAATGCTTCGATTTGATTAAGGTGGAGAGTTTTTAGATTTTGAGTTACAAACTATTTGATAGAACATGGAGTCATTTCCCAACTCTCAGCACTTGATACACCTTAGCAGAATGGTGTATCATAGAGAAGAAACAGAACCTTGTTAGACATGATTCGTTCGATGATGAGTTATGCTTCTTTACCCAACTCGTTTTAAGGTTTTGCAGTAGAGACTACAGCTTATATCCTCAACTGTGTTCCCTTCAAGAGTGTTGCCAGAATACCTTTTGAGTTGTGGAACGAGCATAAAGTTAGTTTGCATCACTTCTGCATCTGGGGTTGCCCAACACACATGCTTGAGGCTAATCCTTAGAAACTAGAACCACGTTCGAGGCTGTGCCTATTTGTAGGCTACCTCAAAGAGACATGAGAGAGTTACTTTTATGATCCTAAGGAAAACAAGTTGTTTATATCGACAAATGCTACCTTCCTTAAGAAGGATCATATAAGGGAGCACAGTCCAAAAAAATCGTGTTGTGTGAACTTTCCAACGAAACTACTAAAACTTCAATAAGAGTTGTTGAAGAGCCTGCTACATCAACAAGAGTTGTTGATGAAAGTTCATCTAGTAGGTCAAATCCACCTCAAGAGTTGAGGGAACCTTGACGTAGTGGGAGCGTTGCGAACCCACCTGTTCCTTATATAGGTTTAACTAAAATCGTAGCTATGGTAGCGATGGCGAGATTGAGCATATGTTGTCTTATAAGAAGGTCATGGAGGATGTTAACCGAGATGAATGGGTCAAAGCCATAGATCTCGAGATGGAGTCTATGTACTTCAACTCAATATGGGATCTTGTAAATCAGCCTTATGAGGTCACACCTATAGGTTGTAAATGCATCTACAAGAGGAAACGAGGTGCTGATGGGAAGGTGCAAACCTTCAAGGTTAGACTTGTGGCAAAGGGTTATACCCAGGTGGAGGGAGTTAACTATGAGAAGACTTTCTCACTTGCTGCCATGCTTAAGTCTATCCGCATCCTCCGGTTCTTTGCCTCATATTATGACTATGAGATATGGCAAATGGATGTCAAGACTACCTTTCTGAATGGTAATCTTGAGGAGACCATTTATATGGTGCAACTCGAGGGATTCATAGCCCAAATTCAGGAGCAAAAGGTTTGCATACTGAATTAGTCCATTTATGGACTGAAACAGGCATCTAGATCTTTGAACATAAGGTTTGATGCTATGATCAAATTTTATGGCATGACCAAAACGTTGATGAACCTTGTGTCTACAAGAAAACCATCAATAGTTCAGTAGTTTTCCTAGTATTATATGTAAACGATATCCTACTCATTGGGAATGACATAGGTTTACTGATTTCAATTAAAAACTGGCTAGCGACCCAATTCCAAATGAAAAATTTGGGAGAGGCTCAGTTTGTTCTTGAGATTTAGATCTTTCGGGATCGAAAGAACAAAGTTCTGGCACTGTCTTAGGCATCGTACATTAACAAGATATTGATCAACTACTCGATGCAGAACTCCAAATGGGGCCTTTTGCATTTTCGGCATAGAGTTACTTTGTCTAAGGAGCAGTGTCCTAAGACACCTCAAGAGGTTGAGGAAATGAGACGGGTTCCCTATGCATCTGTCGTTGGCAGTTTCATGTACGCGATGTTATGTACTAGACCTGACATCTGCTACACTGTTGGGATAATTAGTAGATATCAGTCTAATCTAGAACAGGGTCACTGCACAGTCGTCAAGAACATCCTCAAGTATCTTTGGAGAATGAGGGACTACATGCTTGTGTATGGTTCTAAGGATTTGATCCTTACAAGATACACAGACTCTGATTTTCAGACTGATAAGGATTCTTGAAAATGCACTTCAGGATCAGTGTTCACTTTTAACAGAGGAGCTGTAGCATGGTGAAGCACTAAGCAAAGGTGCATCACTGACTTCACTATGGAGGCCGAGTATGTAGCGGCTTGTAAAGCTGTTTAGGAGGCCGTTTGGCTTTGAAAATACCGGACTGATCTGGAAGTTGTTCCAGACATGTCTAGGCCTATCACCCTTTATTGAGATAATAGTGGTGTTGTGGTGAATTCCAGAGAGCCTCAGAGTCACAAGCGCAGCAAGCATATAGAGCGTAAATACCATCCCATTAAAGAGATTATGCATCGAGGGGACTTGATTCTCACGAGGATAGCTTTGGAGCACAATGTTGCTGATTCATTTATGAAGGATCTCAAAGCTACAATGTTGAGGGTCACCTACAGAGCATAGGTCTACAGGATCGACCGCGTCTGGACTAGGGCAAGTGGGAGATTTTGAACTACCCTTAGTGCCTGATGCTTTGTTTTATGCGGTGATTTTTATGGAATGAATTGCGGTGATGGGCATGCATTGTGCAACAAGTTTTCTCAGCAGAATCCAAGTATAAATCCTACTGAGTTTCCTGTTAAGTCCAGGGTCGAACTCAGGGACTAAGGAAAACGGTATGTGGTGATAATTTTTAAGAAGACTTTGCGGTAACCAATAAATCAAAGAGTTATTTTTGGGTTGTTGTATACAGTAATAAAGTTATGAAGCAGAGTTAAGAAAAGAGTTAATGGTACGGAAGATGCGATGAGTATGCGGGGAACGGGTTGAGATGGGGTTCAGCTAACACTTCCTAAGATTACATTCATGTTATGCGATCATGCAACACACATACATACCAAATCATCTGTCAACGCAAATGCTACGACTTCTAGTTTTAGAACGCATGCGATATATGCGATAAGTCTATAGGGCCTACACATAAACCTCTATTCTTGTCTATGCGATGACGAATGATACACACACAAACAAGGCAACCACATAATATCATAACCTATCTCTAGGGTGCATGCGATGCATGTTGGCAAACATAGCTTATCTCTAAGTCCCTATCTCTTGCTTATGTAGATCTAATCTTGCTCTCTCGAGTCTAGATTCTAACCTAGCTCTCTCAGGTCTTAGGTTCTTTCTTTAGACTCTCTCTCGAGTAGCTCTAAAGGGGTGTTAGGCACAACATAAGACAAGATGATTGCATGCAATGAGGATTCTAGGTCATATTAGCTTAGTTCTTCTCAACCCATTTGATAAATTTAGCTACTCATGTGTGCTTTTAAGAGAGTGAACAAATGTAGATAAGCAAGTTCCATTTTATAGATATAGATTTGAAATATAGAATAACAATGCGGAATAAGAATAAAGAGTCTGGTAGCAATCTCTTGCTTCCCAAGGCTTTTACACTGTTTTCTCTACTTTGCTCAAAAGATAGTCTCGCTCTCGCAAGAGTCGGCCCTCTCTCTACATTTCCACGCCTCTGGGTTCTCTCTCGGGCTAACCAAAGTGATCTTCTGGTATTTCTTCCCTTCTCTCGCTCCGCCTTCTAAGTAAAATAAAAGCTATGAACAAGGCTAAGAAAATTATCTACTGTCTCACTCTCTAACTAGCCGAACTCCTTTTCTGAAGGTTGCCTTCGGTATTTATAGAGCTTCTGAGTGAAAGGCTTCTTCTCTCTTATGATTGCACTGATAGGATGGCATTAATTCTCTATCTGATGCGCCGAATATTTGTCACCGAAAATTTGAGTGTACTTGCTATGTAGTTCGTTAGCGGCTTGTCAACTTAATTTGGAATCGACCATCATAAGCTTTCTATCCCATCGTGATTTATTATGCTTTTCACCCTGATGCGCCCACCAAGTTCTGCCGGCTCTATGCGGCAATCTTCTTGAGGAGATATTTTCGAGTACAAATCATTGCATAGCCTTACGGTGACGCAATATCCTTGTGTTAATGCAATTTCTTGGTGCTCTCAGCCATTGATTTCTTGTAATCGCATTTTTTGCCTTGCGTCAATGCATATTCTACACAAAAATACATAAGCTAATTGTTTTAATGCGATTGACGCATGCGACCGCAATATTGTGAACTTAATTCTTTTGGACATGATCTTGTATATTTTTATCAACGCAGACCTGCATTATTTAATAACTTAGCACTGTAATAACATGCATTTCTGCCCGTTATCAGTGCCCTAGTTTATTGTTTTGTACTTGTAATCATCTTCCACACCCCACTAGCTTTAGAACAAGTGGGAGATTATTGGGGTTGATGCCCTAAATCTTAAAGGGTCCTATAATTTGTAAACACATGTATAAACAAACTTTTGTGATGTAATAATATGAGATATTTTATTCATTACTGTCTATGAAATATAAGAGATTTTAATTGCATTAACCACAAAGCAATAAACTAAGATCCCTGGTTATCTTTGTAACTTAAGCATGTATGTGGAGACATACAAGTGGATCGTGCTTTAAGTGATAACGTAAATGGTCTGTAGTATAGGGATAAAGGAGGGAAACCTTATCTTGGTGACGCTACGAATACGACCCACTTTGTTGATGTTGCAAGTGTTGTAAAGTGCTACAAATGATCTGATCCTGCTCATTCATGTGAAGACATGCGAGCGAAGATATCCTATACAGAGGAGTTTGTATAAGACCGGACCACAAAATGTTTAATTCTCGTTATATAACGTCTTTCATGACAGAGACTTCACTTAAAGGATGACCATTGGTAACATGACCTCAATCCTGAGTGTGTTGGGAACTCATGCCTTTGATGGTGGTCCTTTGATTTGCATGGGTGCGAGTGGCCAGATTGTTGACTTAAACCTACCACTTCGGGGATTCGTCTGATATGGGAGTTGGGAACTCAGCTACACAAGATGGAATTCACTTCTTTCTCGAAGCAATGGTAAGTAGATAAATTGCTCCCTTAAGGGTTGATTCCAAGGCTTGAATAATGTGGCGCCACACCTTCTCATGGCTCAAGAAGTGTTCACTCATAGTGGGACTATGATGTATTATTCATTAGAGGAATCAGTGGTACATAAGGAGCTAGATGTAAATACAAGCGCAAAATGGTAAATTAGCCTAGTTGTACTTACGAGCGATTTGTGAAGGGTCATTGTACTGTTGATTGGTTATATCCAATGGACACATAAATATATTTGTAGTGCGAAGAGTGCACTTAGTCTTTAGTGGAATGCCCTATAGTTAACAGATGGTGGATATCGTGATTAAATGGTTTAGTTAGTTATTCACGTAGTGTTGAAGCTTCAAGCTATAGGTCCATAAGGTCCCCTTGGTAGCTAAATTGATTCATGTTGAGAATCAATTTTTGGGTTAGTTTGAAGTATTCAAATTAACAAGAGGGAATTTGATTATATATGATATAATTAAATTAGTTCAATTATATATGATATAATTAATTTGATGTATTTGATACATTATTAAATTGGAGGAATGAATATAAATATGATTTATATTAAACGTAATAAAGGAGAAAAAGAACTATAGTTTGTATATTACATATGATGTGATATTAAAACTATAGGTTATAAATAAAATATCATAAATTAGTTGTTATATTTATTTATAACAAAAACAATTATCAGATAATTGCAGTTGGTTATTTTTCTCTATTAACTGATCAAGTGGGAAGTTTTTATCAATTTTAATAACTGAAGGATAAAAATGAAAATTATTTTCATTTTTCAGAATCGCATTACATTCAATCGGGTAGAGAAAAGCTATACGATAGCCTTTGAGAGAGTAAAAGATTAAGTGCCTTGCTACTAGACGATAGCTCCTCGTTTGCTATGCGATTGAGTATCCAACTCTATACGATAGATGTTTCACATTCTCCCAATTACTCAATCGTTTACTTGATTGTTTAGTTCCTCCTTCCCTTTACCAAATCTATACAGAGCCCACACCTCCTGGATTCTCACACCGAGAATACAAAGGTAGCCTATTGGTAGTGTCGAGTTGCTGCTCAAGGGTCGAGAATCAAGTGTTACTCGATTATGTTCAAGGATCTAACAATTCATGATTTTCACTGGTTGTTTGTTGCATTTGTGCACTTGATCAAGTTTTCTTGGATGCTTGATTGGTGTTGATTGAGGGAATACTCGAAGAAAAGTTCTTCAAAGGCATGTCACTCGACTCCCTGTGTATTTAACTTAAAAGAATGTTGTAATTTACTCAATGATGCACAACTGTTGTTGTGTGTTTGTAAATGTTTTATTCTTTCACAATGAGTTTGGAATGATCTTCTTCCACTCAACGGTTCTCTTGTTTAAGAGTTTCTTCATCCTAGGTTCTCAGAAATTAGCCACAACACTACTATTATTACGATAAAGTGTGATAGGCTTTGACATGTCTAAAACGACTTTTTGATCTGTGAAGAATTTCTTGAGCCAAACAGCTTCCTTAGCAGCTTCACAAGCCGCTATATACTAAGCCTCTATGGTGGAGTCAGCAATGTGCCCTTGCTTGGTGCTTCTCCAGACTACTGCCCCTTCGTTAAGAATGAATACTAATCCTAATGTGGATTTCCTAGAATCCTTATAAATCTGAAAATCAGAGTCCGTGTATCTCATAAGGATCAAATCCTTAGAACCATACACGATCATGTGGTCCCTTGTTCTACGTAGATATTTTAGGATGTTTTTAACAATGGTCTAGTGATCTAATCCTGGATTAGATTGATATCTACTAACTATCCCTACTGCATAGCAGATGCCAGGTATAGTACATAACATCGCATACATCAGGTTGCCCACAGCCGATGCATAATGAATCTGTCTCATTTCCTCGAACTCTTGAGGTGTCTTAGGACACTGTTCCTTAGAAAATGTAACTTCGTGCCTGAAAGGTAATAAGCCCTTCTTGGAGTATTCCATTGAATACTTGACAAACATCTTCTCAATATACGACGCTTGAGACAGAGCTAGCATTTTGTTCTTTCGATCTCTTAATAGCTGAATACCCAGAAAAAACTGAGCCTCTCTCAAATCTTTCATTTGGAATTGGGTCGCTAGCTAGTTCTTAACCTCAGTTAGTAAACCTACATGATTCCCAATGAGTAGGATATCATCTACATATAATACTAGAAAAACTATTAAACTGTTGATGATACCATAGCTAGGATTTCTGTTAAACCCATATAGTGAACAGGTGGGTTTGCAATCCTCCCACTATGTTGAGGTTCCCTCAACACTTAAGGTAGATTTAACCTACTAGATTATCCTACTTCAACAACTCTTATTGAGGTACTAGGTTCTTCAACAACTTTTGTTGAAGATTCAATAGTTTCTTTGAAAATTTCATTTAACTCAATCTTACTTCGAGGCTTGTGCTCCCTTATGTGGTATTCTTCAAGAAAAGTAGCATTTGTCGATACAAATACTTTGTTTTCTTTAGGATCGAAGAAGTAACCACCTTTCATTCCTTTGGGGTAGCCTACAAATAGGCACAATTTTGAACGTGGTTCTAATTTCTTAGGATAGCGTCAAGCACGTGTGTTGGGCAACTCCAGATTCTGAAATGACATAAACTATCTTTACGACCATTCCATAATTCCAAAAGTATTCTAACAACACTCTTGGATGGAACGTAATTCAGGATGTACGTTGCACTACTGCATAAATCCAAAACGAGTCGGGTAAGGAAGTATAACTCATCATTGACCGAACCATGTCCAATAGGGTTCGATTTCTCCTTTATGATACAACATTCTACTGAGGTGTACCAAGTGTTGAGAGTTGGGATATTATTCCATGTTCTATCAAATAGTTCTGGAAAGTCAAATCCGTAAACTCCTCACCTTGATCAGATCGAAATGTTTTAATCATTCTGTTTAATGCATTTTCAACTTCAGCCTTGAATTCTTTGAACTTTTCAAAAGATTCAAACTTATGTTGGATTAAATAAACATACCCATATCTTGAATAATCATCAGTAAAGGTGATGAAATATTCATAACCTCCCCTTGCTTTGACATTCATCGAACCATAGAGGTCTGAATATACTAGCTTTAGAGGTTCTTTGTCCCTGTGACCCTTTCCAGTAAAAGATCTTTTAGTCATTTTTCCTTCAAGGCAAGACTCGCATACAGGTAAAGAATTTTATTCTAACTCACTTAGAAGTCCATTCTTCATCAATCTCTCAATCCTATTGAGATTGATGTGTCTTAGTCTTAGGCACCAAAGTTAGGAATTTTCTTTAGGAGAAAGTTTAAGCCTTTTATGTTGAGTTACTGCAGTTTTAAACATTTCTATGTTATGGAAGGCGTTAGTTGCTAACAGTCTTAGCACATAAATATTATTTTCCAGTTTTTCAGAACAAATATCAACAACATTATTAGAAATAAACCCTTTATTTAAAAGAAAGTAGATAGTATAAGATTGTTCAATCAAACATTTTACAGAAACAAGGTTCATTTTTAAATCAGGAACTACATATACATTTTCTAAAATAAGAAATTTGTTCTGTAAAGTCAACTAGAGACCTCCCACTGCCTTAGCCGAGACGACATGCCCAGTTCCAACCTGCATTGTCATCTCATCAGCATTTAGTTGCCACTAAGAACTAATTCCTTTAAATGAAGAAGAAACATGGTTAGTGGCCCATTTTGGATCCAAAATATATAAATCATATTTATATTGCTTGGCCTTCTTCTTTTCTGCTAGGTATTTGGGGCAATTCCTCTTCTAATGCCCATTTTGGTTACAAAGGAAACAAATTTCCTTTGCAGCCTTGACTGGCCTTCTACCCCTTTGAGCAGCAATTATAGATTAGCTTTCCATATCCCATCCTTCTTCTTCTTTCCCTTTTTAGTACGAGAGGAAGAAGGTACAGACTTTGTCCCAAAGGTCGAGCCTTTGTGGAACTTCTTTAAGCATGAAGCAACATTTGCCTCACCCTTGTGTTCCTTGCTTTTCATCAAGGATTGGAAGGTCTGACACTCATTAAGCAAAGTGGTCAAGTTGTAGTCAATTTTGTTTAGAACAACATTGGTACGAAAGTGGAGGAAACTTTCAGGTAAAGATTCCAAAATAAAGCTAACCTGACTGGCTTCATCAATGCTTGACCCATTCATCTCCGCCACATTGAAGTGGACCATCATGTTGAGAACATGTTCTCGAATAGATGGCCCTTCTTGCATACGGGCATTGAAGATGTGTTTCAGAGCGTCATGCCTGAGCTGTGCGGATGGTTTTTCGAACATTCCCCTCAGAGACTCCATGATCTCACGGGTTGTGAGCATGGGATCATGCTTCTTGTCCAAGACTTCATTAATACTTTCCAAAATATATACTTGGGCCTTATCATTTGCCCGTACCAATGCTCGTAAACTTCTCGCAAGTTTCAAGGAGCATTGGAAGTTGTAATGGGAGGAAAATCCTCCATGAGGACAAAACGAAGATCATCGATTATCAGTATTGTTTTGATTGTGTTTTTCCAACTAGTGTAATTTTCACCCGTTAGTTTATCCACGACAAGCAAGTTTAAAGTAGCGGTAGCCATAATAAAACAATTGCTAAAAGAGAACAAGCTATTTACAATTAATTTACTTTGTATTAAACCACTCATACAACCAATCAACTTTAGCAAAATTTTAATGTAACCTAAGTGACATCTAATTTTGCAATGATGTTTCAGTGAGATAGGACAAAAGTCACTGTATGGTGATCAAGTGTCTCTTCACTGAAATGAGACATTTTCAACCATTAGATAGAAACAACCCCTTATTACTATGACTAATAGTCACCATTGGTCAGTCCAGAATCTGTTAACTTGCTTAAAATTCTTGTAAGTGTAACCCCTCATTTTAGGCTCTAGAGTTCTGCCCTAATGAGCCAACCGTAGGGAAAAACTGATTGGGACATGAAACTAAAGTAACCCTATCCATTTCCGGAGATTGAATAAAGCGTCATGCAATACTGCCATCCTTTAGGGGGACACCCACGATGTTACGAGGCGATGCATGAAACTATATTTAACCTAATGAGAGAGGCCGAGGGATGTGTTGTCACACGTCCCGCTCCCACTTACTATAAACACTCTATCCATTCACCTTATTATTAATATACCCAAATGCCATCCGTAGGGGGATATCCATGGTGCCTCGAGACCGAGTGTAGATCTCACATTGTGAATTTACAGGGAGAAATGTGTAGAGGATAAAATGAAGTATCATATATTCATTTTCCTCCCACTGAGTGTTTTACCTATTAACTTACGAAAAACTCGACTACTGATTTTAACTAAATGAACGTTCAATTTACTAAAAAACAACACTTATCTTTGATGACTAAACAATTTTGATTGAAGTCTCTTTAAACTCTTTAATAGACTTTAATCAAACTTGCATGCATGTAACAAATCTATTTAATTCACCTTTCCAGGTATGTTCCCAGGTAGGGGTGCGACGTTTTCGTCAACTTAAGTACCCTAGCCTAGACAGAACTCGCCTTAGACAAAAGGTCCCTTATAGATACATTTGTTACATATTTAATCTTTTATCAAGAATCAATTTAATCCTATTAAACCAATCAAAAGATTAAACTTAGATTTCTAATCTTATTGGAAATATGATCTTAGGTCTATCTCAATCATATTTTAAAACATTTTTAAAAATGATTATAATCTAAAGTTTGCATGCAACTCTTAATTATTGATTTTAATTCTAATTTCATTTAGTTATAACGATTATAAATAAATGAAACAATTAAAACATTCATTGCATACTTGACATACTTCAGTTAATTATAAAATTTATAAATTAACCTAAGGTAGTGTCATGCTTCATTCAATCTCAATTCATTACTAACATATATAACAATTATATAACAAAATAATAAATCAAACTATAGTATACATCCATACATTCATTCAACCTTATATTATAACAATTATAATATAAATGATGCATGAATATGCTATAAATGCATGCATACATACACTATAACATTTATACTACATGATGCATGTGCATGCTATATAATTTAAATCATGCATATATATATATTATAACAATTATAATATAAAATGATGCATGAATATAAATGCATAACCTATGGTGGGTTTTACATCTATATGACATATATATATACACAACGTGTGTATATTTAAAGCTAACAGTTAATGGACTGGGATAGAACACCTAAAAGAAATTTAAATGCTAATTATTACAAGAATAAGAGCCATCGGGTTCGAAACAGGTGAGCCAGGCCTTGAACCGCCCATCATCGAACTCTCTACAGCGATCGTGTAGCAAACAATGTAGTAACAGTTGCACGAACTTATGGCACGATTTCATAGCAAAAGCTACACGATATTGTAGCAAGAACTTTCTTCCTCATCGTAGCATTGCTTTGAATTTCCTCTTTGAAACTCATCGGGAATAGCACGAGCGACTCAAAAATTTATATACAGACTCAATTGCATAAATATGCCCAAAACAGGGGCCTTTTCAAACCAATTTGTAAAAGAATAAAGCCTTAAAACTAAATATCCTATCCCGAAATATCTATCAACAAAACCACATTCTTCACAAAGCCATTCATCACGTGTATCATGAACAAAATGCAGAAAAGAAAAACTCACCAGCACTGTAAAAACTAATTAAAAAAATGGAATTTGGAATCAGAACTTGACTTTGATACCAATTGAAGGATCCCATTGAAGGGAACATTGAGCGGAAGCGGGATCGTCCCAATTCCCATTTTTTATAGAATGAAAGTTTTACATAAAAGAAAAAAAAATTATGCATTTACATAATTTACAACATGCTTAATTAAAAAGTTAGGGTTATCGAAACCCTTACCTTTGAAGGTAGATCTTCAAGAATCCCTCGAACTAGAAACGAGCACTACCACGATGGCGACCTTGGTATTCTCAGGTAGAGAACCCAGGAGTGGTGGGATCTTGCTATTTTGGAATGAGGGAAGGGATTGAGAGAAGAGAGGAGGATGAGGAATTGTGATTGTTCTCTGAGAAAATCCCACACACATAACATTTCTCTATGTCTCGGTGATGAAGACTCTCTCCTATCAAAAGACAAATATCATCAACTACCCACTTACGTGGGTGGATAGAAAAAAGATGCTCCCTAAATTAATTAAATTAATTTTAATAAATAAAATAATAAAAATAAATTTATTTTTTAAGAAATTAATATATATATATATATATGATAACTAACTTATCATATAATATACATATTAACTGTATGTTATATCAATATAACGTATAACCTATATTTCTAATATTGTATCATATACAATATAATCTATAGTTTCTTTTCTCTCTCATATGGCATTTAATATAAGTCACATTTATATAAAATTTAATAATTATAAATACAATTTATATAATTAATATTTGAATCTCATTCAAATATTTATTTCCTCTAAAAAATGCTATAATGTATCAAATACATTATAATAATTATATCATATATAATTAAAATAACTTAATTATATCATATACAATTAAATTCCTCAATTAATTCGAATAATTCAAATTAACCCAAAAAATGATTCTCATTTAATCCTATTGAGCTACCAAGGGGACCTCATGGACCTGGAGCTTGAAGCTTCAACGGTTCATGAATAATTAATCAAACTCTTTATTTAAATTATTCACCATCCGTTAACTATCGGGGACTCCACTAAAGACCAATAGCTGCACTATTCGCACTATAGATATATTTTTGTATCCATTGGATATAAACAATCAATAGTACAATGACCCTTTATAAATTGCTCGTAAGTACAACTGGACGAAGAAAACCGTTTTGCCCTTGTAGTTACATCTAACTCCTTAAGTACCACTGATCCCTCCAATGAACAATAGATCATAGTCCAACTATGACTAAACCCCTCTCGAGCCAGGAGAGGGTGAGGTGCCACATTGTTCAATCCCCGAAATTAGCCCTTAAGGAAGTAATTTATCTACTTATCCCGACCTCGGGGAAGGAGTGAATTCCTTCTTGTGTAGCTGTGTTCCCAGCTCCCCAATTAGACAAATCCCCAAAGTGATAGGCTTGTTGAGTCGGCGATCTGACCACTCTCACCTATACAAATCAATGGGTCGCCCTCATAGGTAGGAGTTCACAACTCACTCAGGATTCAGGTCATGTTTCCTATGGTTATCCTAGGGAAATGTAAGTCTCTATTATGAACGACGTTATATAATGAGACTAAACTTTTCGTGGTCCGGTCTTATACAAACTCCTTTATATAGAATATCCCCACTCATATGTCTATACATGAATGATCAAGATTAGATATTTATAGCAATTTACAACAATTGTAACACCTACAAAGTAAATCATACTCGTAGTGTCACAAGGATAAAGTACTCGGCCTTATCCATCTACTACAGACCATTTAGATTATCACTTAAACATGATCCACCCGTATGTTTCTACATACATGTTTAAGCTATAAGTTAATCTTGGATGTTAGTTTATTGGTTTGTCGTTAATGCAACTAAAATATTGAATAAAATATCATATATATTTTATTAAATAAACAATGAGTTTGTACAAAACATTTACAAACTATAAGACCTTACAAGATTTAGGGCATTAGCCCCAATAGTCTTCACATTTCCTCTTAGGATAGGAAAGGGGTTCGAGAGGGGGTGTGACAAGTTGGTACCCTGGGAGCGTCCCCTTAGAAAGATGATTGCATGGGAAAGAGACATAACAAACTTCAGAAATGGATAAGATCGCTATGATCAATTGCACCAATTATGTTATACCCTGAGGCACACTGGTAGGGGCAGGGTAATAGGATTGAAAATGAAGGGTTACACTTGCAAGAAAACATTAAGGTAGTTAATGATTTCTGGACCAAATCAATGATAATTCAATGCTATAGGAATAAGAGATATTATGGTGTAATATTTGATCGAGAATGTCTCAATTTAGTGACGGAGTAACTATTCACCTCGAGGTAGCATTTATTCTAAGTCACTGAAGTATCATTGCAAAATAAAATGATGTTGGTTTTATTATTATTATTATCATTATTAATTATTATTTTGCTAAACTGATTGGAGTAAGACGAATTTTTGCATAAGTGTCTAAAATAAGTGATTTGTTTTGTATCGGCAAAATGACTAGTGCAGTTATCTATTTGCTTGGCACAAATAAACTAAATGGCAATAAGGACAAGGTCTATAGTTTGGGAATCTTATCTACAATCTTGGCCAAAAAGCATGAGCCCATGGTCACTGCACGTGAGATCATGGAGTCATTATGTGGGACGTTCGGCCAACCTGCTACACATCTCAAGCATGATGCTCTGAAGAACATCTTCAACGCCCGAATGAATGAGGGATCGCCTGTTAGGGAGCATGTCCTTAATATGATGGTCCACTTCAATGTGGTCGAGATGAATGGGGTTGTCATAGACGAGTCCAGCCAAGTAAGCTTTATTCTAGAAACTCTTCCAAAGACTTACCTTTAGTTCCACAATAATATTTTCATGAATAAGATAGAATAAAACCTCACCACCCTTCTAAATGAGTTGCAGACTTATGAGTCATTGATGAAAGTCAAAGGACAAATTGAGAAGGAAAACGTTGCCAGTTCTTAAAAAAATGTCCAGAGGGATTCTACCTCTAGGACTAAGTTCGCGTCTTCTTCTCTAGCTCCAAAAAGTGGAAGAAGAAGAAAGGTGGCAAAGGGAAAAATAAAGCTAACCCACTTGTTGCTACCCAAAACGGTAAGAATTTCAAGGTTATGAAGGGAACCTGTTTTCATTACAACTAGGACGGGCACTGGAAACATAACTACCAAAACTACTAGGCCGAAAAGAAGAAGGAAAAAGAAGATAAATATGATTTAC